>NC_056701.1:3816189-3888689 GCF_018831695.1 Puntigrus tetrazona | reverse complement strand
CTTGGAGGGTCGGTCATTTTGCCCTGTTATGTTGAGACGCCGTTAGTATCGGAGGTGAAAGTTGTGTGGAGTAGAGCGGACTCAGAGGTTCTGGTTCATCTCTATCAAGGCGGTGAGAGTCGAGCGGAGGCTCAGCACAAAGATTATCGTGATAGAGCTCGTTTCTTCACCGATCAGATTCAGCACGGAAACTTCTCCCTCCGTCTGGACAATGTGGCAGCTCAAGACAAAGGGGTCTTCAGATGTAAGTTTACAGTCAGCAGCTTGCTGACAGAACGGTAGTTGAAATAAAACGTGTTGGTGAGTGTAAATCATTTTAGTCTGACGACACGACTAAAAAGAACAAAACTTGGCTGTATTTCATTCTGTACCACTGCAACTGTTTTTTCTTTTAGATATTTTCCTAGCGCCACGCTCGAGGCGCTCCATATCCGCGTCTGTGGGTGAAGACGTGACTCTGAACTGCTCTGTAGAGTCTCACATCACGCCTGAACACATCGAAGAGGTTTCGTGGAAGAAAACAGGTGAAGATGAAGATATTCTGGTTCTGCTCGTCCAAAGCAATGAGACTTCACCAGATTCAGCGCATGAGCGATACAGAGACAGAGCTGAGTTCTTCACTGCTGAAATCTCCAAAGGAAACTTCTCTATCAGACTGACGAGTGTCAGAACTGAGGATAAAGGGGTTTATATGTGTCAGGTGTTCGCCGGAGGACTTTCAGCCAATGTGACTGTTGTACTGGAGATACTGGGTGAGTTCACAAACATAGCAAAATGTAAAACAGTGTCTATTTGTGCCAAATTTTAATTGATAACCATATTGGTAATTTGAATATAGCATCTATCATTAGAGTAAAACCGCTTTAAATTACTTCTCATCCACATCAAACTACACAACAGAGTTGTCACAAATGTTGAAAAAAAAAAAACCCAACAACAATCTGAAATAAGTACATTGCATAAGTATTCATACCCTCAACTAAACATCTGAGGACCTTTACAATCTAAATTGTATTCTGTTCGATACAACAAGCTTTGCAATTATCTGCCATTCTCCTCCTCGCCTCCTTAACTCTCCAGCTCTGTCCGTTTGGATGGGAGCAGATGCACATGTTAAGGTTTCTCCAGCAATATTTGATTGGGTTCAATCTCAGGCTGTGGCTGGGCCACTCAAGGACATCCACAGAGTTGTCTATAAAACACTCTTGCTGTGTGCTCAGGGTCATCGTCCTGCTTGAAGGCGACCCTTCTGCCCAGTCTGAGTTTCTGAAGGCTCTGGACTGTAATATTTGCTCAGAATGCTTTGGACCGTAACCTTTTATTTCTCAGAGTCTAAGGGTATGTTAGGTGTTTGTTTTTTTGGAAAATTCCAAGTATGTTTTCATGAGTCTTTACTGAGGAAAGGACCGAGTCTTGCTACACATTAAGCTTTAAGTTTGGCGGGAGGCCAGCTCTCGGAAAGGTCCTGGTTGTTTCAAACTTCTTCCATTAAGGTTAACCGAGACTACGTGTTTCTACGACCCTTCAGCGAAACAGAATATTATCTGAACTGTTCTTGACGAAAACCCGTTTTTGAGTTCCACGGGCATTCTTTTGATCTCAAAGCTTGGTTTTTGGCCATCATTTATGGCATGTGTGTCTTTTCATATCATACCCATTCAATTGAATTTGTCGCCGTTTCAGTTCATTCAAAGTGTAATAACATCTATAAGCAAATTTTGAATGTCCCAGATATAGGCATAAATACTTATGCAATGGAATCATTTAGGGTTTTTTTTTTATTATTTTTAACAAATTTGCCAAGATGTTTAAAACCTGTTTTTTTGCTTTACCATTATGGTTTATGGAGCGCATATTGATGTGGGAAGAAGTTATTTAAAGCAGTAACAAACAAAACATGGGAAAAAATGCAGGGGTATGAATACTTTTGCAAGGCACTGCAATTTACTGCAGAAAGGGAAACTCAAAATAAACTCGAAAAGGCACTTTGTAGCCTAGCGTATAGAGAAACTCTTAAGGGCTCCAAATGTGGTAATGGATTTTAAATTAAGCTAAATTAACAGGCCTATTCATTTTGTGATGATATTATCAAATGGCATGGGCAAGCAGTAATCAATTTAAATACGAACACTAGTATTTTATAATTATATTATAAATGTTTTACAATTGAAGTTGCCTCTGATCCCTCCAAGGCTACAACATTACATAACGTAATGAGTAGTTCATATCATGCCACAACGGGAGTGCAAGGAAAAAATGGGCCCAAAGCTATATATTTCTGTGTATAATCAATAACCGTGAAAACTGTGTTTTATAACTGCACAAAAACCAAAGTGTAAGCCTAAATGAAGAAAAAATTATCAGAAGACCATTGATCTAGACCTCTTGATGCCAGACGTCTTTATTTGTTTGCACCAACAAATAATAATTTTACTATATTATATTCACGCTATTGTGTAACTGATGTTTGTTTACAGGTTTCTCTTGGCTACACTGGGTTTTGTTGATTCTCTGCATTATTGCCTGTGGATTTGCACTTCTTTTCTGCTTGAATACTTACTCCAGACGTGAAAATGGTATGATTTTAAGAAAAGAAATATACTTTAAAAAGTTCAGTTTATTATTGTTATTATTATAAATAATTTTCATTTCTAATTGGAGTTGGTATGTATCCCCACTGTAGACCAAAGGTCTCTTCAAGTTGGTCTTTTACTCTCCCCGTTTATTACAATGCTGTTGGCTTCATTCATCTGGCAAGTTATTGAAGGTATTTCATCAGAACGTTTTTTTATCTGTAAATCCAACATAACTTAATTCAGTTCTGTCTAAGAGGTATCTCTGGATTTCCGTTGACTGGAATGGTTATGCCAATTATATTTGTACATTTCTAAATCCTTTTAAAATGATATGTTTCAGGTTCTTTGTATGAGACCGTCTCTTGCTCTACGCTCTATATTCTGGGGCCTCTGAGGTTGTTTTGGGTTACACCATTAGCCCCAGGTCGTTGTTCTTGTTGTTTTTTCTATATAAAATGCTCTGTAACACTCTGCTAATCATATATAACTTAATATCTGTGTCTACTCTACTGACATCTATACATAAGCTAATTTGTTTTGAAAAAGATATTATTAGTAGGCTTAATATTTTACATTTTTATTGTTTTTTTTTGTGTTTTTAAATGACTTTACAACTTTTTGCAGATAAAAAGTTGCTGAGGTATTTTATGACAGCACATGCTGATCATGCAGCATTCATGGCAGTGATGCTTTCAGGTAAGTACATTCACACTATAAGTTATCTAGTAAACTAAACTAAAGTAAAATTAATTTACCCTTAGTTTATTCAGTTGATTTGAATTGCTCAAATAAAAATAAATAAATAAATTAAATAAAGTTAGTTATTTTAACACTTGGGATTAGGTAAAAGAAAACAAAAACAATTAAAAAAATGAAGAAAAAAAAATTCTATTTAACATTGCACATTATTAAGATTAATAACACCGTAGATTAGTAAAAAATAACGCGCAGGTAGGCATTTACCTGTTAAGGCATTGCTATCTGATGCACATTCTTCAATGTAGTAAAATGTACCGTAGTGATGTACTAAATATTTTAAAGCATTTTTCTTAAATAAAATCCCTTTATTTGTTGATGCATTGTTTTCCATATGACCCCTAATTTTCCACCAAGAGTGTATTTTGTCTATCTCTTGTAGTACTGTATTTGTTATTGGTTAAAGTTCATTGCCCAAGCTCACTGTCATGTGTTTGAATGCATATCAATGTAATAAATATGCATTTATTTATTTATTTTTTGCCAGTACTTTTAGTTGAACATTGGGAAAACATCAGCAAAGTCCTCATCGCAGGTGCCTTTGGTTTGCTTGTCCTGATGTGCCTCCTCTTCATTACACGTGAGTGATGGCCCATTAAGGGGCATTGTCCACCGTCTTCACCTCGTTTTATTGCACCGTTGAACACACAGCTAAAGCATTTCGGAAACAGTTTTAGCTGAATTAATCAGTTCGCATTTACCGCTTTTTGAAAAAATGTAAAACGAATTTTACCATCATTTATGCAACCACTTCTGACCAATATTTACAGCGTTGCTCTCGATGATTTTATATAAAAATGGCATTTAAAATTCTTCGGGAGCGTAGTTTCTCAACCCCAGTCCTGGAGAGCCCTTGTTTTGCACATTTTGCAAGTTTCCCTTATTTAATGCACCCGATCTCTAACGTTTTCCTATTGGAGATATTCGGGAAAAGTGAAGGAAATTCGCTTTAGATGTATTGTTATTCGTTGAAACAACTGATATATTCATACATTTGTTTTTATAATTTAGGTTTTTTAACAAAATTGGCCAAAGAGGAGGTGCTGTCGTGCTCTGGAGGGCTGTGTGATAGATGCAGGAGGATGTACGGCAAAGTTCAGCTGATAGTGGCTACTTGTAGCTTTTCGTGGCTGGCTTCATTACAGCTTGCCCTTCTGCTCTACATTCATTATGCCTCAGACAAAGGTGAGCAAGAACATTTTGACTTGAGCAAAGGCTGATTGAGAATTAGCTTATTAACATGCCCGAGAAGCGTACGGCTTTGTCTGCTGCTTGCATGCAGTCGGAGTTTAATCCTTTACTCTTAACGGCCTCTTTCTTTTTTAAGTGTTCATCATTACGGCTCTTCCGGTTCTTCATTGGTTGGCTCATCTCTATTGTACTAAAAACAGCACACTTCAGTTCTGTAAGTATGAGAAGTTATATTTCACGCTTTTATGACTGAATCAACCAATAAAAGGTCAAAATTGACTTGTGCTATACAAGTGGTGGCTCCAATCTTTGAGTTGGTGGCTCTCAAAGTTTTTTTTAGCATGTTTTCACTTTTTCCTATTCTTTTCAGGCCTTCTTTGTCTACACAAAGTAATATGGCTACTGATGATTGCGATGAGCGTTGCAATGTTGCGTTTTTACATCATGCTCTTGAGAAATGAACACGGTATGAATCTATTTTTAATATTCATACATTTCTACGATATATCTGCATCGATTAAAGCGCCATTTTTAACACACAGAAGCGGAACAGAACATAATTTGTTCTCTTTCCAATAAACGCAGGCAGTGCTTTTTTTTTTTTTAACAAAGACCTTTCATTTCCAGATGACGCCGGACTGGTGTGTGTGGCAGGATTTGTTCAAGCCCTGTGGGTGCTCGCATTTTCTGAAGTTCCAGTCCACTATCAGAGTAAAGTATCAGACTTCCTCCGTGTTCGTGGGTTGTTTTTTGTCGGTCCTCTGGTTTGATTCTCATCCACAAGGCTTAAGTGAGATAAACGAGTGTTGTGAGTCTGCCAGGGATCACCATACAGCTGCCAATCAATATATAAGCAGCGGTTAATTTATCCTTTTCTTTGCATCGTACGTTTCACAACGCAACAGGAATGGCCTTTTTTGAGCACGAACGATACTACAGATTGGCTGAATCCAAAAACGTTTGCTTGCAGAGCTCCGATTGAGGACATTTATCTTCCTGTATGGATCAGCTGGTCTGGTGTTGGTGAACTCGGCCGCGCTGATGACGGATCTGATCACGAAAGCAGGTGAGTGGGCACCTTTCCGACGAGATTGCCGAGGTCAAAGCGCGCCGTCTGTTTAAAACAGATCTCCTTTCGCAGTCGGCGGCGTGCGTCTGGTGGGAGATTTGAGAGTCATCGCATTTCCGTCCGAATGGCTCTTCACCCTAGCACTGATGATTTCAGCCCTCGCTGCTCCCCGTGAGTAAAGAAAGGAAGTGGATTTTATCACTGCATGAGGCTGATCGGTTGTTACTAATCAGATCTTTTCCTTCCCCACATCTCAGGCAACAATGAGTCCATTAATGCTTCTCCGGTAAGTTTTTATGAATCCATACGAATTTGACCTTTAAAAAGTAAAACAATTGAAAGATGTCATGTGGATGATGTTCAAAAATGCATTTTTCTCTGCTAATTACAGTCAGCTGATTTTAACGGGACTCCTGGTAAGCAGGCCCTATCGATATGGACCGGACGAGTGAAATGGAAAATTTGGAAACGCGCCGAGAAGAGGAGATCTGCTAAGAGCGAAGCGGTCGGCGCTTTCTGAAAGATCTGACTGAACTTTTTTTAACTGGGCGGAGGTTTTCTGGTCTGAAACATGTCTGGCACGAATGATGAACAAGGTATTTTTTTGGTCTGGATAATTATTAAGCAGAGACTGTTGCACCTTACCGTGGTATCTGTATCTAAAAAGACGGCACCTTAGAGATTCTACTTCAGGTGACTCAAAAAGTATGCGTTGCATATTTTTCCTATGTATTTATAAAAAGCCTATTTTGATACTTAAATGAACAATTCGTTAATGTACATTTCATGTCTTTTTCTCTATTATTGCTGACTTCTTTATTTACTAAAGTAATCAGCATTCATTTTTCTCTGTAGTACTGTATTGCAACTTCCTTTCGAGGACTATGTGTATATTCTTAAGTTAAGATTGAAACTGAATCCTATATATTATAAATATATTTCTGTATATTTTTATGTTTTATGTTGTTTATGGTTGTTTTATTGTGGCCGTGCCAATTACTGAGAATGAAATGCCAGATGAACCACGTCAAGCAGAGTGCTTGTTATTTCCAAATAATTCACTGGCATTATAAATTGTGTATAGAAATGAATGCACTCGTGTCATGATGGCAATTTTATTGTGATCTGTACATCTTTATCTATGGTTTATCATACCAAAACGTATGTTTTGGAACAAATAAAGCAGATGGAGTACTGAGTCACGGGGTTGTGTTCTGACTATAGATGTAGCCTATGTTTATGCAATAAACAAGTATGGTTCAGTAAGTTCAACCATGAGGAGGTTTTACAATTTTAGTCAAGCTGGTGTTTCTCTCGTCTCTTGTTTCGCAGTTGGTACAAATAACATAAACGCCGAGGTTGGGTTTGGAATACATCGTTTTAATAAAGTAATTTGTTCATATGCTTTCTTATGAGCCGCCCCCAAGCGGACACGCAAAGGAGAGAAGCTTATTAATATTAACGTGGTCGCGCAAACATTACGAATATTCAAAATAGAACCAGCCCTCTTCAGCCAATCAGGTAGGCCGACCGAGACGACGTCACGTTGCGTAATTAATATTCATGAGATAAAACGCCTAGATTGGTTTACCGTGGAGGACCGCAGGAAAAGAACGAGATTAGATATGTGAAAACTACTAAAGTAAGTGTTCCCCCCGTTTATGTACGTTTAACGTTTCCCCTCTCGCTTTTTCATTAGCGTAAAACTTTTTATATGTATTTCGTGGCCCCGTTGAATGTTTGAAATCCGCTAGCATCGCGTCAAGCTGGGACGTAAACGCGCATAGGTGTGCTTCTGTCGTTGTTTACGTGTATTTTAAAGAGTTTCAAGGTGAGAGCGTGCATTTTGAGTTTGCCATGGTCTTTAAGTGAAGTTTTAATTCTCTTTTGCGCGCTTCGAAACAAAGCGAGCTTAGTTCTTCGCTAACTTGGGTCGGGCTTTCGTGCATTTGTTTTGAAAAAGTAAAGATCAGGCCCACAATCGACCGTAAAGTTACAGTTTGCGGCTAATAATAGTTATTAGTCGTTTGCCGTGAAGTTGTTGCGTGTTTGCAGGAAGCGTTTGGGCCGGTTGGTGTAATCCGTTTATCCCCGTTTGACACGCGAGCTGCTCTGATTCCTTTTCAAAGTCAGATTGATGACTGCACATATTTCACACATCGTCTGCTTCACCAGGGCACGGAGACAATATGGCAAAAGTGTGTCATTGGACTCGCATTGCTATTGGAAGTACTAGTAGTTCATGCAAACTGGACAAAAGTTTAGATAAATACTTCATGTTAGTCATTCAGCAAAATATAAATAAATAAAACTCATTTTAAACCTTGCCTAGCATTGCATATTCACTTGATGAAATTAAATTGTGGCATTAGATCATAAGATTCGACAATAAGCATCGCCAGGATTGTAGCTCGGCTATTTCTTCCTCCTTATTGCTGATCCTGGTGTGCATTTGTTTCAGACATTTGCTAAAACTGGCGTCTCTGAAGGTTGGTTATTGGGTGATTGATTGATTGATTTCGAATCCCTGTCTTTCCTAAACAGAATGGAGAGCTCGTCTAAAGAAGAGTACAAGATCCAATCGTTTGATTTGGAGACGCAGAAACTCCTCAAAACCGCCCTGAAAGGTCGTCATCTTTAATCAACGGCGGTTTTGCGCGGCGCGTTTTACAGTCAGGCTCACGAATATGTGTGTTTTTCCTCGTCAGACCCAGGCTCCGTTGACCTGGAGAAGGTGTCCGGTGTAATAGTGGAGCAGTCTCTGAAGGACCAGGTCTTCAGTAGGGAGGCCGGACGCATCTGTTACACAATCGTT
This sequence comes from Puntigrus tetrazona, assembly GCF_018831695.1. Classification (NCBI taxonomy): domain Eukaryota; kingdom Metazoa; phylum Chordata; class Actinopteri; order Cypriniformes; family Cyprinidae; genus Puntigrus; species Puntigrus tetrazona. Next base: position 3,880,282 of record NC_056701.1, on the reverse strand, counting down.
CAGGTAAACAAATGCATTGCATTTTCTTCAGTGCATTAAAAACGGTCACGTTTGTAATCTAGTTTATTAAGACGAGTTGTGTTCACTTCAGGCCGAGGCCAAACAGACCAACGGGAACGTGTTTCGGCGTAACCTTCTGAACCGGCTTCAGCAGGAATTCAAAGCCAGGGAGGAGACACGGAAGAGATCCACCCAGGAGTGGGTTTGCCTCGTGTCCTTCATCTGCAACGTCTTTGACTACCTCAAGGTGAATAGTTGCCTTCTGTTTTGATACCGTTTTAAATGCGCAATTTACCCGAAAATGAACGTTTGCTAAAAATGTAAAGATGTAGAAGAGTTTATTTTGCATTACTTCATCTTTTGCTCATCGGTGGATGCTCTGCAGTGAATGGGTGCCGTCAGAATGAGAGTCCAAACAGGTAATAAAAATGTCAAAATAGTACACCACTCCAGTCAATCAGTTAATCTAATACTGCTTTTTCCAGAGACAAAGTGGTTAGAGATATGCACATGTAAGCACTGTTTACATTTAAAGTTTACAAGCAAAGCAGTCCAAAACGTCTTTAAACGCATTCGTCTGGTGAATTCTGTCATATCATTACCATTAAAACTTTAGGGTGCATTTTATGATGCTTTTCACAAAGCGTTAACTGATGGACTGGAGCGGTGTGGATTATTGTGATGGTTTTTATCAGACGTTATTCTGACGGCACCCATTCGCCGCAGAGCATCCATTGATGAACAAGCGATGTGACATTCGTTTAAATCCGTTCTGATGATGAAACAATCTCATCTACGTCTTGGATGTCTTAAGAGTGAGTGAGTTTTCAATCGTTTTTGATTTCTTGGTGAGCGTCTCATTCCAAATTACAATTGGGGAAAGTATGCATGCTTACTATAATTAAGAAAATGCATACGCTTTACGTTCTTTTTGCTGCAGGTGAACAACATGCCCATGATGGCCCTGGTGCACCCCGTCTATGACTGTTTGTTCAGACTGGCCCAGTCTGATGCCCTGAGGAACGAGGAGGAGGTCAATCCTCAATATTATCATTGACTAATTGAGCAAATAAATTGGCAATGCGTCAATAATGGTAGTTTTTTCAGGAAACCAAACTCTCTGTTTCCTCAGGTGGACTGTCTGGTGCTACAGCTGCACCGTATCGGAGATCAGCTGGAGAAGATGAACCTGCAGCTCATGGACGAGCTGTTCAATCTGCTGAGGGATGGATTTCTCCTGCAGGAGGACCTGAGCTCCATGGGCCGCCTGCTCCTCCTCGAGATCCTCGAGTTTCGCGCAGGAGGCTGGACGCTCAGCGAAACGGCTCAGAAATACTACTACAGTGAAGTGACGGACTGAGGCCTCCTCCAATCAAGAGCAGCAACGCCATACGACGTTGATATTTGGTTATATTTTGGTTTTGCGACATCGGGTGCTCAAAACCCAACATGAATTCAACGTCTGATGTCAATGTTACATTGATGTCCAATACAGCCGTCATCTGACTTTGATATTCATTGTTTTTAGGTTGTGTAACCAAAATCCAACGTTAATTCAACGTCGGAGTGATGTCAAATACTGACTTATCATTTTCATCCAAAATGCAACGTCGATCTGACGCTATACAGACGTCCGACGCCTGGAGGAGAAACAAGAAGGCGGGACGAAATTGCAATCCGTAGGAACAAATCGAGGAGGTTTTTTTATTCGTCTTTGATCAAGGCTTGGAGATTCACTTGGTATGAGGTTTGATATGAAGTAGAAGACTGGTCAAACTTAGATGCAATACTGGCTTTTGGTTTGACTTTTTGAATTCAGCTTGCTTTCTTGATACACATTTGCGGTTATAGTATCATTCATTTACTAAAAAAAAAGTTTTACAACTTTTCTCAAATGGCTGTCAATAAGGCCAATTGGAGTTTAACCAATGCTTGCTGGTAGTGTTTCCTCAGTTGCAAAGTCTTGCCGTTTTAATCGGTTTTCTTATTCAACGTCCTTTTTAATAATGGCAAATCACAGAAGATAGATTGTGACTTGTTTCATATCTGCTTCCTAATGTTATGGTTTGGAAAACCCCAACAGATCTGCAAAAAGTAGTCCGTGTTGTAACGTTACAGAAATGTTAATTCAGCTGTAGCAGCATTAAAATCAGTTTATTTTAGTTTTATACTCATCAGATTAACAAAAATGTCTGTAATCATAGCACTAGAGGCGACCTAGATGATTTTAATATCAATGCATTTCATTTTAGTTGAGATTAGGTTTATTTTACTTTTAAGTTGATTAACAATTCACCTTGATATTTTTATTGTATAGAGATTTTTATTGCACTTTAAAACACCTTAAATGTAAATCAAAGTGAAATTTGTTCTGAAGGAGCAAAAGCAGTTTTCTAGAGTAAACGAAACGCAATATTCAGTTAAGAATAATATTTTTATACTATGAAGAGAGTGGATGCATATCCAGCAATACTTTTACAGGTTGTGGATGAAGGCATTAAGCGTCATAAGTTTGCATGCGTTTACAGAGCTACAGCAATTATATATATCTCAAGAAGGTCCTGTGGACTGAATGTGGCGCGATATTCCAATTTTTTTCCATTTAATATAAAATAAAGCTGTTTTTGATTCCTGAACCGATTTCTCAGGCTCTTGCAGATTAGACGGTACCTTCTACAGTTACAAATATGAAGAAATGAAGTATTTTTGTGCACGAGATTGCAATTGAAATCTCAAGAACGTGTCACAGACTGGTTTTGTAACACCGTTCAACTCAAAAATGTGTGACTTATAGCTTTTATTTACTGTCACACAAAGATGAACAAGACCACACGCGTTCTCGTGTCCTTTTCGTGCGATGCCCATCCTCCCCAAACCCCCGTCTCTACCACCAGCGGTAGTGTGCGTATGCCCTGTTGGCTTCGGCCATCTTGTGAAGGTCGTGCTTGCGCTTCACCACGTTTCCCTCGTTGGCGAAGGCGGCCAGCAGCTCCTGCGAGAGTTTCTCGTACATGTGCGTGCGGCGGTGCTTGTTGTCCCTGCACTCGGTGATCATCCACTTCATGGCCAGAAAGCGCCGCCGATTATCCGAGAGAGGAACCGGCACCTGAAGGACCCATCGAGTAAGACTCAACATTACATCTCTTTTATAGAGCTCAGGTGCAAAAAAGCTCTGGTTTTGAAAGCCGTTTTTGTTTTCTTTACAGAAGAAAGTCCTAAAGGTTTGAAAGGTGAGTAAATCATTTACTGAATTATCCCTATAAACATCACTGAGGTAGAAGGACACCATTTTATTAGATGTTAAACATCTATATTGTCTGCAAAGATTTCATATCACGTTGACTTTCATTCGTTTGTCGAAAGAGAGAGATCTATTATTAACCAAACATCTGACTAGATCGTCTCAGAGGTGTGAAATATAAATACGAAACGTCGTAACCTGGTAAGTTTTCCCTCCTTTCTGGATGCTGGCCAGGCCAATGATGGGTTTGCAGTTCTCCAGCGCCTGATGGAAGATGGTGTACGGATTGCACTGGATCTCTTCTCTCTTAGCTGCCGGAGATTTGTGGTATTTCTCCACCTGTTTTCTCTTCACGTTCTCCAGCGTCTGGACAGACCCAAGTGGAAGTTACGTCAAATTTTATGAACAATTTTGTTAGATTTTCGAAAGGGGTCTCCTTATGCTCACAATTTAGCTTTATTTAAATGCACAGACAACTGGAACATTGCAACGTTGTTAAAATTTACTGTACAATATTGTATGAAGCATGAAGCAAAGCTGAATTTATTAATTACTCCAGTGTCTCACGATCCTTCAAAAACGATTCTAATCGTATTATTATTGCGCTCAATTATCACTAATGGTTCTTATTGCATCAAATTATTTCAAACCTTTTTTGACGACTAGAAAGCATTTAAGTAACGCATCGCAGTTTCCACAAACATACAAGGCAGCAGAACTTTTTTCAACATTAATAAGACGTTTCGTAAGCAGCAAATCAGAATTTTAAAAAAGGTATCTAAAGGATCATGTGACACTGACAACTAGAGCACTGATGCAAAAAAAAAACAGCATTACTGTCAGGAATACCGTTTTTTTTTACATTTATCTTAAATGGCCGCAATATTATAGGTTTACTGCATCTTTGGTCAAATATATACACCGTTAATGAGCAGAAAAGACTACTTTAAAAACATTAAGAAATTAATTATCCTAGAGTCTGACCACTAGTGTGTGTATAATGGGATTTTGATATGCACCTGTGTTATGATTCCTCTAGCAAGGACTTTGTTGCCATCTTGCATCATCATGTTGACGAACTTGCTGTTGAAGTAAAATAGATAATCAGTGCTATGAAAGATCCATATACTGTGGAGTCCAAACATATAGGTGAAAAAAACATATATATATATGTATATGTGTGTGTGTGTGTTTTGCCTTTACCTGATGAGAGTGTCGTTTAAAGGAGAGCTGGTGTCGCTCGAAAGCGCTGCTTTTATCGGTCTGACTTTCTTCAGTTCCTGCAGCTCTTTCTCTTCAGGACTGAGCTCTGATTCCGGGGTCTTTTGACTGGGATCAGGATCCAGATAGTACGGATTATACCGACTCCATCTCACCAGACACAGACTGAGAGAAGATGCAGAGAAATCAGAGCAAGCTGAAACACGCTGTTAAAAACACATGGTTCGGTCTCAGCGGCACGTCGCACACATTATGAATTACACAGCAAGGCTAACGCGATCTAGGTCTAAACCTCGGGCATTCGTGGAAAAGGACGTATATAAACTAGTAAAATGTACCTCGGTGTCCAAGGTTTCAGTAAATGTCTGACGGAGGCTGCCATCTTTAGGACTGTATAACAGATCTGTCTCGGATCAGTTCGGGTGATCAGACTGTTTTATGTTTTATCAGAGGGAAACTACAAACTCGGGTCTCAGATCAGCGGTAAACTCGACCGTGAAAGGACCCCAGCCGTAGAGCGCGTCTTCAAATATCGCCTGAGTAAAATAATACCACACTATTTACTTTTAATTTAAAAAATGCGAATGTCTCGCATTTTACGCTTATATTTTCTAGTAGCTATAAATTCGTTCTTGCTCAGCGTCTACGTAATAGTTATTTACAAAAAAAGACGAAAAAGAAGTCGGGCAGACGGTTTTTCCTTTAGGCTGTGTTTATGTCTACAAATGTTGGTACTGCCCCCCGGTGTCTCAGATTTATTAATTTTATTTAAAGCAAACAAACACAAAGTTCAAGTAAAGTCGTAATGTTTTACATTATTTCGCCTTTAACTGTAAAAATAATAATAATACTATATATATATATATATATATAATTTTGGCGAAGAGATTAGCTCTGTAACAGTAATACCCGCGTAAAAGTAACTTAATGAAAAGCGTCTGATACTTTTTTAAGCAAAACACAATGCGCAATTAAAGTACATCCCTAACTAAACAAGAAACGACAACCTCATTGGATTGCAAATCTTTTAAACTGTATGTACTAACAAGTTAATTTTCGCGGGGATATTTCAAAGCGCTTGTTTTCATTGGTTCAGCTTAAGTTCAGCGTAATTCAATAAAGCGAAAGCGAAAGTGAAAGTTTTTCTTGAAGCGCGTCCTCCCGTGATCCTTTTTTTAAAAACGTTTTCATGATTATTTATTATATAATGGTAGATTTGTCTGTTTTTAACTCATGATGGGCATGCTTGGCTGTGTTTTGATGTCACTGCTTGTGATGGTCGCTGATGGTAAATGATCGCTTTAGCTTGTGACTTGGAGAAAAGCCTTCGAGATTCCTCTTTTTTTCACATTTATTCATTTTGTCTGTTTCTTGATAGGCTTCGTCGTTCACGGTTCCTCTGGTCCTCTGGTTGCTCCTCTGGGATCTTCAGTGGTTCTGCCCTGTTATGTTGATAAACTCTCATCAATGAAGGGTCTGGAGGTGGAATGGAGAAGAGCAGACTCAAACGCTCTGGTTCACTTGTTTCTGGACGGTGAGAGTCGACCAGAGTCCCAGGAGCCGGATTATCAGGATAGAGCTCATTTCTTCACTGATCAGATTCAACACGGAAACTTCTCCCTCCGCCTGGACAACCTGACAGCTGAAGATGAGGGACGATACACATGTAGAGTTTATAGTCAAGAAGATTCTGGAGAAGTTCTGGTTCAGTTAAAACATGGTGAGTGAGAGCCACCTGAATTCTGGTAAAAAAAAAAAAATATAGAAGGAACTGGATGTGTTTAATGTAATGTAATTTAAACCATTCCTTACTCTTTCAGAGCGATTTCTGGTATTGGGATCCGATCGGTCCGTGTCTGCGTATGACGGCGAGGACGTGACTCTGAACTGCTCTCTAGATTCTCACGTCTCACTCGAAGACGTTGAGGTGTCTTGGACAAGAACCGATGGAGGTATTCTGGTTCTGCTCTTCCAAGACAATCAGACTTTCTCAGACTCAGTGGATGAGCAATACAGAGACAGAGCCGAGTTCTTCACTGCTGAAATCTCCAAAGGAAACTTCTCTCTCAGACTCAAGAGTGTCAGAATTGAGGATAAAGGGGTTTATATGTGTCAGGTGTCCGCCGGAGTGCTTTCAGCCAATGTGACTGTTGAACTGGAGCAACTGGGTGAGTCCGAAAACATAGCATGAACTAAAACAATGTGTATTTGTGCCACATTTACATAGACATCCGCCTGTTTGCAAAAAACCTGACAATATGATTGTAGGAGGTTATTTAAATCAGTTGTGTTTAATTACAAACGTTCAGCGATTTTAAATACGTGTGGATGCAGATGTTACACCTGATTTTTGTTTCCCAGGTTTCTCTTCCTGGCACATAGCTGTGCTGTTTTTCTGTATTGCCGCTGGCTTGGCAGCTGTGCTTCTGCTTGTGTCTCTGATCTGGTGCAGGATGAACAACGCTGCCGGTTGTAAGTCAGTTGTTATTTCCTGTTTTTTAACTCTGTACGCCTCGGATAAGTGTTTCGTTAATTCATCGGTGATTATTCTGCGTCTCCTCTCCAGCCATCAGCAAGAAAGTCTGTGATCTGCAGCTTTCTCTGGTCTTTTGTCCAAACATCTGTATGTTCTTGGCCTTCATGCTCTGGGGCTTCACTGAAGGCGAGTAGTTTAGTTTTAAGTTATATTTGTAATTAGTAAAATACATTTAGTATAATAATAATAATGATAATAATGTGGCACACTTGTTGATATCAGCATAACCTGTTATGGCCTGTTATGTTGATATATTCTGTAATGATTTAACTCTTAAAAACTGTCACATAATACAGTTTTTCTGATTAAATATTTCATTATTTCTGTGTTTCAGCATCTCTGAATGAGACCATCACTTGCTGCGCTCTTTATATTCTGAGGCCTTTCATGTTGATTTGGGCTATGCCTTATTTAAACTATCTTCAAGGTACGCTAGGTTTTATTATTATTATTTTTATTAAGAGTTCAGTAAATGCATTTCGTAGACACATATTAACACGTAGTATTGCAATATTATCATAATATAAGTCATTACATCTATTGCCGTTAAATACATTAAAGTATCAATTCCTGAGGCATTTATTTTTTTTTTTTATAAACCACAACCTCTATTTTCTAATTATATTCTTGACAAAAGTGTTCAGTGTAAATCTGAAGAACTTGTAGTGAAATAAAACACTTTGTCCTGCCTAAGACTTAATACGGTCCAAATGCTGAGTGCAAGCGATATACGATGCATAGCAATGCCATTAATCTTGTTAATAGAAATATTCTGTTGGGAACTGAAGTAGGGCTGCGTCGATGGGTGCTGAAAATACGCACAGTTTTGTGAATGCATGCCTTAAAAATATATTTATGAAGTATGTGAAGGATCAAGCATATATATAGAATATTAATTTGCTGTATTCAACCCTTTCTGTCAACAGGCAACCTTAAAGCATGGATCAAGTTTTTTAAAATAACCAGAGAATTAGCTATTTTTACAGTGGTCTTTTATTCAGGTGAGTGCGTGCACATGTCAAACAAGATTCAGAGTCCCGTTTCTATTTTATAAGCATAAAATCAGCTGCTTTATTCACTTGTCTCCATTAAATCCCACCCCACTCTCCAAAACCCATTAAACGTGAATTCAGCAACCCCAGTTTACCTTTCGATTGCTTTATCCTTCTTTAAATATCATGTGCATGAGCTGACCCCACTGCCCTATAGGTACAGGTTAAGTTATAACTCAAGCAACATTGTTTGCTCAGTTGTTTTTGCACAGTACTTCACCTATCTTGTGTGACAATACATTTTTATCTATTGCTTTAGCTCTTTTTGCACATGGCTGGAGATTGAGAGCACATGATGCTAGCATTGTGCCTCGTGTAGCCATGGGAATATCATTTGGAGTTATTGTGCTGTTGTGTCTTCTCTTGAGTAGAGGTAAGAGATTTTGATTTTATACATTAAACGTTAAAGATGAGTGCCAGACTGAGTATATAAGCACAGATTTATTAGGATGATAAGTTTATTACCAATGGTTTTGTTCATTTACATTTTATAGTTGTAAATGTTGCCAAAAATGATAATCAGATACATACAGAAAATACAAACTTAACTGTGTTGGGTTTTGTTTGGTAAGTTTGATTTTTAGTTCATATCTTAAGGCATCCCAGTCAAAATTGTACCTCGATGTAAGTAGTAAAGCACTATTCATTCAATACATTTTTCCATTCACGTTTGCCTTTCTTCTCCCTCCTTTTTAAGGTTTTAAAAACAAGATTCTGCATTTAATTTTAATTTCTTGCTTGTCTGTTTGCCAAATGAGCCAGCTGATGTTCACATTTGGATTTTCCTCTCTGGGTAACACCTAAATACATATCCTTTTATTAAACTAATATTCAAAAATGACATTTGCTTATTTTGTTTCTGTGTGTAAAAAAAACACACATTAATATTAATATATGCATATAATTCAGCCAGTTTCATCTTGATGTAGATCTTCTGGAATATATTCAGTGTTAACATGAATGCACAAACTGAATTTAATATGTTATCAATGATTTTTACATTTATGTTAATTTCTGAGCATATCATATGATGTGTTTCAATGACATTATGTACTGGTGATCTGTTTGGATGGGAAATAATGGATTAATGAATCATTCTCTTATTTTAGAAATTACCATTGCGGGAATTGTTTCGATTCTACTGATAAACTTTATATCGTTTTTATCTTTTCTGCAAGCAAGATTTAAATGTAAGTACATGCTGAAATTAATTTATTTTTGTTGTATTTGTATCGATGTGGAAAGAGTAAATCTCATGGCCCTGCATTTATACATTTGTGAGGATTATATGAATAAAAATACAAATGGTATAATATTTACCTAAGTTGGTATGAATCAGAAGTTGCGGTCCATTTTACTACAAACTGTGTTTTTCTTTTGTTTTTTTTTTTTTTGAAACTACTGTGAAAAATAAAAAATAATAATTGCTTGTGGCTTAATTTTATCCACTGGTTGTTGATTGTATTCTGAAAAGTGAGCTGCATGTTATGTATCAGACATCGAGTGAGTCATAGTTATGACATTTTGATTTCAGAATGTGAGGTAAAAAAAAATACATGAATTAAAGCACAAATAAACAAATCTAATCTAATCAAAATGATTTCGTACTGACTCTGAACTGATTAGTATTTAGTTCTGAGATCAGTTTTAATGTGATGTGAAATTGAATGAATGCTGATGGCCATGTTTTTATTCATAGTACTCCACCGTAGATGTATAACATCATTGTGGATGACAATGACGCTCCTGGCTGGAGTCCTATTCATGTATTTTCTTTCAGACCTATTCAGAAGAGAGAAAGGTATGCTGACGTTTTTTCATTTTCCATATACAAACGCATTGTTAAAAATGATATACAGCTGTGAAGAAAAAGCATATTTGTTGTGGGAAAGCTCAATTTTATTTCAGGACCATTATAATCCTTATTGTGTTTATTATTATCTTGACCTGGGAGAGTGATTAATGTACATATTTTTAGAATACGTTTGTTTCATGTAAGATGTTGATCAGATTTTCTTGCTTTAATTGACAGCGTACCTGGAATGGACCTGTGTCAGTTTATTTATTGAAGTTCTGAAGATGATCGTGGTCTACGTGAAAGGTATTATCTACTAATAACTTGTGCTTTTATTAACCAATTATAAAAGAACATACACGAAGTAGAAATTATGTGGTATCAAGTTTATCTTGCCACAACGCACAGTGAGGAGGATGGTTAGAGAAGTAAAGCTCACTGTCACAGAACTGCATCAAAGAGTGGCATCTCGGGGTCACAGAGTCTCCATAACAACCATCAGACGCTCTCTACATGACAACAAGCTGTTTGGGAGGCATGCAAGGAACAAGCCTTTTGTCACTAACACTCTCAAATGTAAATGTATGGAGTTTGCTAAGCGGTACTGGGACTTGAACTGGGATCGTGTGCTTTGGTCAGATTAGATTTTTGGCAACAAACACTCTTAAGTGGGCCAGGTGTAAAATAACTGATGAGTATACAGAAGGCACCTCATGCCCACCGTGAAGTATGGTGGATGATCTGTGATTCTGTGGGCCTGTTTCTCTTCCAAAGGCCCTGGAAATCTTGTCAGGGTACGCTTTGAACTACCAGGACATTTTAAATAAAACCTGATGGCCTTTGCCAGAAAGCTGAAGATAGGTAGTGATTGGGTCTTACAGCAGGATAATGATCCAAAACGTGTGGCAAAATCTAAACAAGAATGGTTCAGCAGTCACAAACTCGAGGTCCTCCCATGGCCATCTCAGTCCCCAGACCTCAAGCCAATCGAAAATGTGCTGGGGCGAGCTAAAGAGGAGAGCGCATAAGAGAGGACCCAGGACACTGGATGATCTAGAAAGATTGTGCAAAGAGGCATGGTCAAAGATCCCTCTCTCTGTGTTCTCCAATCCTGTGAAATGTTATAGGAGAAGATTAAGCGCTGTCTTGTTGGCAAAAGTGGGTTGTACAAAGTATTAACAATCATGCAAATAATTGTTGCACTCATAATTTTAAGTTTAGTTTTTTTTTTTGTTACCAAAGTAATGTACTAATATATAATTTTTAAGAAGTCCATGATCTTATACAGTGCCCTCCACAAGTATTGCCACCCCTGTTTATATAACAAAACAAAAAAGTGTACACACACACACGCATACTTGTGTGTGTGTGTGTAAACTTTATATTTAGTGCTTTATAAACTTCACAAAGTCACTTCAATAATCTTGCTGTCATATTTGCGATTTATTTATTTATACATTTTTTAATAGGGGCAGAATGTTTAGTGGCCCAGAGACGAGGACAACAGACTGAGATGAGGCAACATGAATCAAGTGCATGTAAATACGAACCGCTTATTATTATTATTATTATTATTATTATTATTATTATTATTATTATTTTATTATTTTTTCCACAATTTAGCATTGTATTGTGTCTGTTCTCTGTGGCATAAAGCCTATTTGATAATATTGCACTGAAAAGAGATCTTCATATTTTCTGTTTGATTGTTTGCTTGTTTTGTGTGTGTGTGTGTGTGTGTTAAAGTGTCTCGCTGTAATGAAATCGTGTACATGTTTGGAGCAGTTGGTCTTGTTTTTCTGATCTCTGTTACACTGATAGCAGAACTGATCCTGAAAGCACGTGAGTGGATATCTCTCATTTCTACAAATAACTGTGTGTTTCTCTGTATGTATGTGTGTGTGTGTGGAGCACCACACCATTTGTACATAAAAACCTTGCAAATGAACAAAGCCCAGTTGTGTTACAATAATGAAAGTTTTGCTTACTTTCATTTTGTTTTTTAGGAAATGGAGAGCGTGTCATTAAGGATCTAGGAGTCATTGTCTTTCCTTCTGAATGTGCTTTTGCTTTTTATTGGCTGGTTTTACGAGTACATGCTTGCTGTAAGTACCTTTTTTTTTTTTTTACAAGGTTTCCACAGGTCCTACAATTATTAGCCTAACTTTTTGAGCAATGTTCCTGTCAACGGGCAACTAGGTGAGACACAGAGGCGACAACTGATCTAAAATATCCAAACAGGAATTTGTTACCCTTCTTCAATGGCTAAAGTGCCTAAGCGACTTTGCCCAGAAAACATTGCTCAAAAAGTTGCTTGGTGTATCATCAGCCTTGCATTTACTCGTAACACATTTAAGGTCATCAAAATTTTACATCGTACAAGCTAGGGATGTCAACAGTTAATCAATGGATTAATTGTCTTTAGCCCACTTTTAGTCTTTGTGCCAATGTTCTGCTTCCACGTCTTACACTCAGCTATCCTGTGGCCAGGGTCGAGACAATAAGCATATTTGTGAAGTTTGGGATTTGGGATTTTTTAAATTCCGATAACGTAAATCACAAACAGCAGGGAGTTGTTCATAGCCAGTGTTTGAATCATCATCTTCTCAAATCACCATGACTTGCCTAAAACAAAACTAGTAAACGTCTTCAAAATGCTATGATTTTATTGAATGAACCTGAGTGCTGCACATTTCGACATCCAGTGCTGCGATGCTTTGTTTTACTGGCGAAAACGGTTCAAAAACTCCCCCTGTTGGTAAAAAATGAATGTGCAAGACTCTTGTTGCGTATTCCTGTGGTAGCCTACTGGAGGCTGCAGTCATTCTTATTTTGCTGAGACAATTATAAATATTATTAACAACTTAATCTTTCTAATGTCTCCTGTCACACAGGGAAGATTTTTACAGCTAGGTAAGTTCAGATTTTTCTGCTGTATGAAATTTGATCTTAGCATTGAGTTCAAACGTGTAGTTACCAAACAACATCTGTATTCTTTTGAACACAGGACGCATCCGAGAGTCAACTAGAGAATCTGTCTGGACCTGATCTTGCTGACACAGACACAGACACGAGAAACAAACTCATAAACATTTCCCTCTGTCTGGAGTAAAAACCAACAAACTGAGACTGAAAACTACAGTGTTAAGTGGAGAGTTTTGTAACACTTGGATAATTTTACATTGGTTGCTGAATCATTTCAAAAGTAAAATGTGATGTATTTTTGAGGCTGAATTAAGTTTGTTATTAGATTATTCTAATAATTTAAAACTAAATATTTCACAGTTTGAGGTGCAGCTCATATGTGAATGTGGTGTTTATTCAGTTAAATATGAGGGAGCTGAACGTGAAGATCTTTGAGGCTGTTGCATCAGTGGTACGAAGCCCACATTCTGCTTCAGCTAAAAGTGAAGTTCTCTTCTTTGTAAATATGTAACATGTTAAGATGATCCAGCAGTTTGTAAAGTGTCTTAATTGCATGCGGTGTGTGCGTATTGAGTTCAACAGCAGTTGGACACTTTAAGAGACTGTGATTAATGTTTAGTGATTCAAATCTGAGTTCACTGAAGACATAGAATGCTTGTCAAGATGTGTATTTCAACATAACTTGGTATGTATTACTTGGTATTGTCCATTTAGGCCCCAAAAAATGCAAAAGGCAATAAAGTGTTTGCGGGCTGTAAGACGAGGTTCTCTGTGTGTTTCTCTGTATCTGACTGTCTGGTTACTGTCTGTGATTTTAGTTTCACGAGTTCGCACTTACATATAATTAATCATAGTAACGGTAAAAGTAAGCGTGTTTGGCGTGCTGTCAGGGAGAGGGCTCGGAACTTGGTGGACTACCGAGTCCAGAGTTTTTTCCTCTTGTCCGTGAGCGGACAGGGCTCGGTGTCCGACCCGATCCCTGAGTGCCCCCCCACCCCCTGAGAGGGGATAGTAGAACTAGGAGGAATGGAGATTGGGGTGGTGGAGGGATGCTCGGAACGAGATATCGAGGTAAGAGGCTTGCGTGAATTCTCTTGCTCTGGTTGGATAATTGCGTGATTAGGAAACGAGAAGCCAGCCGCGTTAATTATCAGTGCGTGCTCCTCCCGAAATTTGTTTATAGCTAAACATCATAAAACCCAATGATAATGTAATGTTTCAGCGCATTATCACGTCCTCCAAGCCACCAGAGGGAACGGCGGTATTGCCCTATACTCCTCGACACTAGATGGCGATAGAGCATCCTGTTCCTTAAAACTCATCATTACCATCTGTTTCCAGCCCTATATCATACTGTTTTATGGTCAGTCCTGAACCTTACTGCCGTGCTACCTTGCCCAGGGTTCCAATTAAGTTGTTCTCAAGATCTTTGCTTTCTGTGTTTGCTTTGCTCTTGTTTGATTGTGTTGAGACCCTCGTGTCTATTTTATTTTGTATGCATTTTTGAAAGCTCATATTTTTGTTGTCCTTTTAACCTGAGCTGCTGAGAGTTATTGACTCCCCTTTTGACTTTGTGGACTCTATTGTGGAGGCCCAAGTGCAGAGGAGGAACAGCATCTCTGACACAGCTCACTCAGACACTGCTGGTCAGGCACCCAGAGGCCATCTCCATGTACATCATCACGTTTCTCAAGCCACAGATAACTTCCAAGTCATCCATCTGACTTGAAGTCTTCAGTAAGACTCGAGCAGCCTCACTGCCCTCACACAGGCCTTATGATTGGCCTATTGATCTGTTACCTGGACTTGCCCACCCAAGGTTGTATGGCGAAGTATCTCCAAGAGTCCCTAGATGGTGGTTTTATCTGCCCCTCCATGTCACCAGGTAGGGTGGGTTTCCTCTTTTTTTTTGTTAAGAAAGATGGCTCATTTAGCCCCTGCATTGACTAAAGAGGTCTCAAGAACATTGCTATGAAGAATCGGTAACTTCTTCCCCTCATGACAACAGCCTTCGAGATCCTGCAAGAAGCTACCATCTTTACCAAGCTGGATCTCCGTAATGCACACCATCCCGTAAGAATCAGGCAGTGGGATAAATGGAAGACAGCGTTTAACACTCCCACTGGCCACTACGAATACTAAGTCATGCCCTTTGGGTTAGCCAGTGCCCCAGTTCTCTTCCACTCTTAACATCATTGTTTTTGTCTACTTGGATGACATACTCATCTTATAACCACCAGGAGCATGTGAAACACGTCAAGAGGGTACTGGCAGAGCTTCTCAAACATGGGATATTCGTGAAACTGAAGAAGAGTGAGTTTCACGTCCCCTTTGTTGCCTTTCTAGGGTTAATTTTTAATTTTTTTTTTAATGGGAGCTTGCAAATGGACCCCGGCAAGATTAAGGCAGTGCGGGACTGGTCTAAGCCTACCTCTATCAAACAGGTACAAGACTTTCTGGGATTTGCACATTTTTACAGGAGGTTTATTAGAAACTTTGGTTTTATCGCCGAACCACTAACGTCCCTGACCAATAAGGCAAATACTCCCTTCACCTGGAAAAATAAGGCCAGTACAGCCTTTAACACCCTCAAACCAAGATTCAACTTAGTGCCTATTCTCACCATACCAGATACTGAGTTGTCTTTTGTCTTAGAGGTGGACACATCAGATGGCGTTGGAGTAGTCCTGTCTGACAGACTTGCTCAGACTCCAATTATTGCCAATTATGATGTTGGAAACTAGGAACTACTGGCTATGAAGTTACTCCTGGAGAGGAGGAACTGGTTTGACGGAGCATCTCATCCCTTTCTCATTTGGACTGATCATCAGATGCTTTCAATTTCATGCTTCCTCAGTGAAGCACAAATGGCCACAGTGTGCCTCTATAGTATTTGTAATACGGTCTCAATTTCTCTAAATGATATCACAATTTGTTATTTGGACTTGCGGATCTTTGCCGTTTTGTCCCTGTGTATCTCTTCGGATCAGTTGGTGATGTGTTATTGAACTCTATTACAACGATAACTGAATAGATACTGAAAACAGGTGAGAGGGAAACGCAGACAGAACCCAGAACAAAACATTTCAATGGCATCTGATTACATGAATACATTCACACAAGGTTTTGGTGAGTTAATACATTATTTTCATCTCACTGTTTATTTTCATACTCAGTTAATGGTGAAGGTGCATTTGGAAAGCCGAGAATCACTGTCTTTTCCTCTGAATCGATCTTCTCTTTAATTCTGCTGAATTTATCGGCATTTGAACCCTGTGAGTATAAACAACTTCTTTCAACAGAATAAATAAATTGCATTAACTTCATGTGTTTTAGTGCCTCTCGTGTTTGTTCAGGGATCTTCTTTTGTGAATATGACAAAATAATTCAGACGGAGCTTCAAATATTATGTTTTGTATTGAATCTAGGAAACATTAATCATACAGTCTGATGTTTAATCTGATCAACTTCCAAAAAATATATATTTTGCTTACTGTCTGCGAACACACAGGGATCAAATCACGTATGCAATCATCTCAGGTGAGTACCTGTTAATTGGGCAGAAGAACGTTAGGCTACAAAAATACAGGTGCTATGATCCGCCCAATACCATACATGGTTCGCCTCACTTCCGACCTGAAAGTGCTGTGACTGGATCATGTGTCCTGGTGCTGCAGCCGGATCTGTCTTGTTTGAATAGACTGTTCATCTGCCTTCAGTGTCACAGCAGACATGATCGTTTGGCTATTTATTTATTGTACATTTGAAGATGCAGCTAGCAAACTGTGTTCTGTTGTTAATACCGCCGATGATCGCTCGTGGTAGGCATCTCTCTCTCTCTATCTCTCTCTCTCTCTCTCGTTTATTACATTATTACATCATCGCATTAGAAAGTTTCAATACAATACAAAGCAATATTTACCAACAATAATAACAAGTAGACAGTCGGATACAACATAATGGTTTCTGCAGCTTGGTGTTCTAACCATTATTGGTCTTCTAAGGATCGTGTGTTGTTTCAGGTTATTCCCTTTACATATGTTTTTTATTTTTGTTTTTCCTAGTTAAGGAATCTGGTTTGCAATTTTTCTGTTTCACAGATCTTTACAGACACTAATCAGTAGCTATTATTTTTCATGCCTCCCCAAGAACTACTAAGAATTACTGTATACAGGTTCATAATTAATATGAGTAATACATAATGTATAGTTAATTCTAAAGTGTATTACCAAAACTCATTAATGATGACTGAAATCTTTGAAAGGTTTTAAATATTGAATAGTGTTAAATAGTTATTCAGATGTTACTGCATCCTTCTAATAATTACTGAAATCATTGTAAACTTTTGAGGTTTTAGTAAGGTTCTGGTTATTAATTCCCTTTTGCTAGATTTAAGTTATTATTATTAGTGGGTTACCGCAATCTTCATTTTAGAATACGGACCCAAATAACTAGTAGTTTCTTCAGAAGGATGTAGTAACACTTGAGTCATTACTATCCCAAACCTTACATCTCAAAAGCTTATAATGATGTCAGCTGATATTAGGGAGTTGTGATGATTTTCACAATACTCATCCAAGTAAAAGTAGTTTCTTTAGAAGGATTTGGTAATACTTGAGTCATTACTAGTGGCTTACCATTATCTTACTTTTTGAATTAATTATTATGCATAATTCACATTAAGTTTGAACCTATGTACAGTAGTTCTTATGAGTTTTTCAAGATATATAAAGAAACTGTATTTTTTTGTTTAGCTAATTGCATTATTACTTAATTGTTAATCCGAGTTTCTTGTTAGATAATAGTTATTACAATGTTAATAGTGCATTAGTCATTTGTTCTGTGTAGTTATTCATTAACGATGGAACAGTATACTAAAGTGTTAGAATGAAAGTGTGCACTTCCTCTTTGCACAGTGAGAGTGTTTCATGATGCACTTCATAAGGCTGAATGTCATTTGTGTCTAATTTGACTTTTAATTCTGTTATTTCCATATTGAGGTCTGTGTTCCATTGTTGTATTGCCCTCGCATCACACATCCAGATTTGACTGTGTTTCTTCTAAAGGAAAGAAAGCGAAAGTAACTATGTAAATGTTTTACACACTCATTTTGCTGGTGAACATGAAATGTAAAGGTCAAAAATCCAATCTAATTTATGATACAGATAATCGTATTAGTTTGTAAAATGGGAAAATGCACCAACAGTTAAACAACAAGACTATTAACAAGACTGCTTACCATGATTTACACACTGGAGCAGGCAAACCTTGGGGGAAACTGCCCGACTGTGGAGATGTGAGTCTCCTGACTCTCAGGCTCCATGTGGCCATCATTCAAGGTGATGAACTCACCCTGCCGATCTCTTCCTCTGCAGTCTCTTTTGAGCAAAGGAAGAACGTGCTTTGAGCTTCTTATGTGGATCTGTCAGGGTCAGGTGACGACCTTACGCCAGTTCAGTACCCCTTTAGGTGAGCTTCATGACCTCTGACCCCTGACGCTCAAGATGTGTTGTTCTTCGGTTCTTCGGACATGTTCCTGATGCTTGGAGGAGTGTGAGCATGCTGTAGAGACAGTTTCTTAGCTGTACTAAAGAAAGACTGAGACTGATGAATTGCGCCTTTTGAAGTGTATGTTCAAATTGATTACGCTGAGACAAATCTTCTCACACATCAGGACGAGAGTTTGGTCTATCTCTGTTGATTAAAAAGATGCTTATTTTCATATTCAGGTAGCCCCTCGGTACAGGATTTTGCTTTTGAGGAAATATAATCCTACCCTTTGTCTCGTGCTGGCTTGTGACTTGTGTCTTGAATTCAGGCAAGCTGATTATTGCAGCCTAATCAGCAGTTATGATCTAAGTCAGGGGTGTCAAACTCAATTCCTGGAGGGCCGGAGCCCTGCAGAGTTTAGATTCAATCCTGCTAAATCACATATACTATGCATGTCTGAAGTACTTGATTAGCTGGATCAGGTGTGTTTAATTAGGGTTGCATCTAAACTCTGCAGGGCTCCGGCCCTCCAGGAATTGAGCTTAAAACCCATGATCTAAGTGGTTTCTACCAGGTCGTATACAGCCCTGTATTGATGTACTATATGTGAAGGCACCAGTGCCTCCATTTTCACATTTACATTACCAAGAGCGCCAATATCATTGCTAGATTATTTACAATTCCTTGGAACATTTCATTGTTTCAAAAGCTTTATTTATTCTGTTTATATTCAGGGTTGTTTGTTCACAGTCCTTCTGGTCCTCTGGTTGCTCCTCTGGGATCTTCAGTGGTTCTGCCCTGTTATGTTGATGAACTCTTATCAATGAGGGGGCTGGAGGTGGAATGGAGAAGAGCAGACTTAGACACTCTGGTTCATCTCTATCAAGACGGTGAGAGTCGACCAGAGTCCCAGGAGCCGGATTATCAGGATAGAGCTAATTTCTTCACTGATCAGATTCAACACGGAAACTTCTCCCTCCGTCTGGACAACCTGAGACCTGAAGATGAGGGACGCTACACATGTAAAGTTTACAGTCAAAATGATTCTGGAGAGACTGTGATTCAGATAAAAGACGTTGGTGAGTAAAATCCTAATTTGAAAATGAATCTAGGATTTGAATTTGAAGATTTTATGCACCCATTATTTTGTTTTTCCAGAGCGTTTGCTGGTGTCAGGATCGAGTCGCTCCATATCTGCGTCTGTGGGTGAAGACGTGACTCTGAACTGCTCTGTAGACTCTCACATCACACCTGAACACATCGAAGAGGTTTCATGGAAAAAAACAGATGCAGATGAAGATATTCTAGTTCTTCTCTACCAAAACAATAAGATTTTACCAGATTCATCACATGAGCGATACAGAGACAGAGCTGAGTTCTTCACTGCTGAAATCTCCAAAGGAAACTTCTCTCTCAGACTGAAGAGTGTCAGAACTGAAGATAAAGGGGTTTATATGTGTCAGGTGTTCGCTGGAGGACTTTCAGCCAATGCAACTGTGAAACTGGAACTGGGTGAGTCTACCCACTTTTTGGTGTGTTTGCACCGCAGGAACTAGGAATGGGTTTAGTTTTAGGAACTCTGAAGCAGGAGCTAATTTAGTTCCTCCAAACAGAGTAGGGTCTAAAACATTTCTAGGAACTATCAGTGCTGATTGGATAAATGCACACAAGACATCAACTAACCGGCATGTTTAAAAAGCCACAAATTTGAAAAACAGCGATAACATAATTTACCTGTTTTCTGCAGTGTTGTATTCTTTTCAAAACTTTGATGTAAGTGGTCATAAATAAATAGTCTCTTAGCCCAGCTTTTTGCTCTTGCAAGTGAATGAATTGTGTGTTCATATTCTATCTCCATTATCATCAAATCCAGAACACACAAGCAAAACAGCTCTAATCACGGCACCCTCCATTCATCGTTTTTTGACTTTTGTTAATGCTGTGCAAAAAGACATAGCTGAATATGTTGGGGCTTTAAAGGCATAATATAGTCTGTAATTGACCTTTGCCATTTTGCAAGCACCGTTTTAAACAAGAAAATTATGTTTCAGTAATGCTGTAAAGATCTAAAAGGAGGGCAATAGTAAACAATATATTTTTCAGTTACAGTCACTTCATTGTTGATTCAGTAAGGTTTAATAACTATGTAAGGTTAATCAGATATGGAATGTATTTAATCTATTAAGCAACTCTGGAGAAAACAGCTGTCACGTATGAGCGGTCTGAGGCGTGCGGATCCATGTGCAGGCTTTTATTAAATGAAGGCATGGTCAAAACAGGCAGGCGTCAAACAGGGCGAACAGGAATATCAGAGGCAAGACAATAGCAAAATCCAGAGACAGGCGGTGGTCAGGTCAGGCAGCAAACAATCACGGAATCAGAAGACAGGCAGGGTCAAAACCAGATAAACCAGAGACAATAATCCACGGGCGATCTAACAACGAAACAGGCGAAACAATGCAACCTGCAGTTGAGTGGCTTGCTGCAGTATTTATAGTCCTCTGACAGGAAGTAGCAGCAGAGGGAGTGATCGCAGATCACCCAGAGGTAAGAGCTCCCTCTGCTGGCTTGGTGACATAGCCCCCCTCCTAGGAGCGACTCCTGGCGCTCCACAAAACAAACAAAACAAAACATAACTGGGAGCTTGGGAGGGGTTCCGGGAGGAGTCAGCAAGCTGAGACCAGGGAGGAGGAAGAGACGGTGGGAGGAGCCATGGAGAAGACGGGAGGAGTAAGGAGCGGGAGGCGATACCGAGCCCAGCCATGATGGTCAGTGGTGGAGCCGACGGAGGGAGGAGCCATAGAGAGGGAACGGTCATCAACCCCATGGAGCCGACCGACGGCGGTGGAGCAGGTGGTCGAGGAGACTGAGGCGAAGGCGGAGAGCAGAAGAGCCAGGGTGATGCAGAGGCGCTGGAGGTCCCAGGCGACACCGCAGGCTTTGGCGACTGATGAGACGGGGCGAGAAGGACGCGGCGGAGCCAGAGCGACAGAGGACTGAGGTAGAGCCGGGGGAAGGGAGGAGCCTGACAGAGCCGGAGGGACGGAGGGACGAGGCGAAGCTGGAGGAGAGGAATCCTGAGGCGACGGATGGTCGACGACCGACCAGGGCGTAGCCGGAGAGACGATGGAGCCTGGTGAAGCTGGTGGATTGACGGAGCATGGTGGAGAGGAGGAGCTAGGAGCCTAAGGGAAGCCGGCGGGTCTACAAGCCGAGCTGGAGTCCGGGGCTCGGAGGCGGGACGATGAAGCGAGGGATCCTTCACCCACGGCGGCAATGGAGACTGGCAGACCCGTGGCGAGCTCCAGGTGGAGGGCAGAGGATGAGTGCAGGGGCTGCTGGGATCCATCGTCGACGTGTGGTAAGGGTGGGAGGGTGGGTTAACTTGAGGAGGCGCACGAGGCGCGGGCATTGGACGGGCGCACGAGCGCGCGGGCACTGGACGGGCGCACGCAGGCGCGGGCACTGGACGGGCGCACGCAGGCGCGGGCACTGGAGGCTTGGCACGAGGCGCGGGCACTGGAGGCTTGGCACGAGGCGCGGGCACTGGAGGCTTGGCACGAGGCGCGGGCACTGGAGGCTTGGCACGACGACGCGGGCACTGGAGGCTTGGCACGAGACGCGGGCACTGGAGGCTTGGCACGAGACGCGGGCACTGGAGGCTTGGCACGAGACGCGGGCACTGGAGGCTTGGCACGAGACGCGGGCACTGGAGGCTTTGCACGAGACGCGGGCACTGGAGGCTTGGCACGAGGCGCGGGCACTGGAGGCTTGGCACGACGCGCGGGCACTGGAGGCTTGGCACGAGACGGGCACTGGAGGCTTGGCACGAGGCGCGGGCACTGGAGGCTTGGCACAGGCGCGGGCACTGGAGGCTTGGCACGAGGCGCGGGCACTGGAGGCTTGGCACGAGGCGCGGGCACTGGAGGCTTTTAACGGCAGGCGGCCATGTTGGAAAGCGGCGCAGGGCAGGCGGCCATGTTGGAAAGCGGCGCAGGGCAGGCGGCCATGTTGGAAAGCGGCGCAGGGCAGGCGGCGACCATCTTGGGAAGCGGCTCTGGGCAGGCGGCGACCATCTTGGGAAGCGGCTCTGGGCAGGCGGCGACCATCTTGGGAAGCGGCTCTGGGCAGGCGGCGACCATCTTGGGAAGCGGCTCTGGGCAGGCGGCGACCATCTTGGGAAGCGGCTCTGGGCAGGCGGCGACCATCTTGGGAAGCGGCTCTGGGCAGGCGGCGACCATCTTGGGAAGCGGCTCTGGGCAGGCGGCGACCATCTTGGGAAGCG
Organism: Puntigrus tetrazona; assembly: GCF_018831695.1. Lineage (NCBI taxonomy): Eukaryota > Metazoa > Chordata > Actinopteri > Cypriniformes > Cyprinidae > Puntigrus > Puntigrus tetrazona. Next base: position 3,857,737 of record NC_056701.1, on the reverse strand, counting down.
GCTCTGGGCAGGCGGCGACCATCTTGGGAAGCGGCTCTGGGCAGGCGGCGACCATCTTGGGAAGCGGCTCTGGGCAGGCGGCGACCATCTTGGGAAGCGGCTCTGGGCAGGCGGCGACCATCTTGGGAAGCGGCTCTGGGCAGGCGGCGACCATCTTGGGAAGCGGCTCTGGGCAGGCGGCGACCATCTTGGGAAGCGGCTCTGGGCAGGCGGCGGCCATCTTGGGAAGCGGCTCTGGGCAGGCGGCGGCCATCTTGGGAAGCGGCTCTGGGCAGGCGGCCATCTTGGGAAGCGGCTCTGGGCAGGCGGCAGCCATCTTGGGAAGCGGCTCTGGGCAGGCGGCAGCCATCTTGGGAAGCGGCTCTGGGCAGGCGGCAGCCATCTTGGGAAGCGGCTCTGGGCAGGCGGCAGCCATCTTGGGAAGCGGCTCTGGGCAGGCGACAGCCATCTTGGGAAGCGGCTCTGGGCAGGCGGCAGCCATCTTTGGAAGCGGCTCTGGGAAGGCGGCCATCTTGGGCAGCGGCTCGGGGAAGGCGGCCATCTTGGGAATAAATGCAGTGTCTTCTTCCTCCATAATACCCAACGTGAGAGCTGACCCCACAGTCACTAAACCAAACTCAATAAAGTGTGCCAGTGATTCACGTGGACCCTCTTGAACAAGTTGTGTTTTGAGTGGCTGATTTATTCCTCGTGAAAAATTCAATTAGCAAACAGTCCGGTAAATCAGAGAAGTAAGCCAGGTCCAGAAATTCCTGAGTATAATCCTCAAGTGATCGGGTGCCCTGCTTGAGGGTTAGCAAAGACATTGCAAGGTGCATACCTGGCCATGGTTCGGGTGAAAAGCCGCTGGATCCTGGTGTGAGGTTGCATTCTGTCACGTATGAGCGGTCTGAGGCGTGCGGATCCATGTGCAGGCTTTTATTAAATGAAGGCATGGTCAAAACAGGCAGGCGTCAAACAGGGCGAACAGGAATATCAGAGGCAAGACAATAGCAAAATCCAGAGACAGGCGGTGGTCAGGTCAGGCAGCAAACAATCACGGAATCAGAAGACAGGCAGGGTCAAAACCAGATAAACCAGAGACAATAATCCACGGGCGATCTAACAACGAAACAGGCGAAACAATGCAACCTGCAGTTGAGTGGCTTGCTGCAGTATTTATAGTCCTCTGACAGGAAGTAGCAGCAGAGGGAGTGATCGCAGATCACCCAGAGGTAAGAGCTCCCTCTGCTGGCTTGGTGACAACAGCAGTGTCACCATTAGCTCAGTTTAGTTCAGTTCTCTTTAAGTAGTGTCTGTGAAATCAAGTTGATGATATTGCCAAATATCAAGTGTCCCATAAGCAATCCAAAGCCAGCAGTGGCAAGAAATCTTTGGGTGAAACCAGGCTCAGTCAGTGGGCCAGACCTCCGCTCACGTAAATGGTCCCAAATTGCTCTTATCATTCAAAAACAACTGAATTTGGCAAATGTTGAGTATTTTGCATCCTTGGATATTGATATATTGTGGATCTTGTTGTTTTGCGAGTACTGTTGTCACACTAACAACGTAACTAGCATAATGGGTTGCAGTAGGTAGGCTGTATCTCATTATTATGTTCCCCTCAATGTTTATGGTGGTTATGGTTCTGATCTTCGTTAACTGATGTCTGTGTTTCCAGGTTTCTCTATATTACACACAATAATGGCGATTCTCTGCATTACTGCATCTGGATCTGCACTTCTGCTCTTCTTTTTGATCTACTGTACATCGCATAATAATGGTATGTGTATAACTGGTGGAAAAATTGGTATAAAAATAATAATCATCATTTTTATTACAACAACAGAAGTCTATAGAATGATATAATTTTGCCAACAAAACAATATGTTTGTGCTTGAGACCCTTTACTACCTGCTTTGTATTTCTTCATAGTAATCTCACTCATTGTCACTTGATACTTGGTCAGGACCACTTTTTGATCCTCAAGGTACTCATTTTTCGACTTGAAGGTCCTCCATTGTTTTCTGTTGTTTGTGTTAATTTAACGGTTTGCATGCATTTGGAGATGGCGATCACATCTATTCCTCTCACAAATCATTAATTTTGCCTAAGAACACTTGGAATATAATTTTTTTTTAGATAAATCACGGTAGTTGTATCTGGCCTGTTATATCTTGTTTTTTATTGTCAAATGGTAAATTTAGGGGCTGGGGCTTGGTTGCATTCTCATAAATGTGCAATATTAGATTAGATTAGATTAGATTCAACTTTATTGTCATTACACATGTACAAGTACAAGGTAACGAAATGCAGTTTAGGTCTAACCAGGAGTGCAATAAGCAGCAAGTGCAGGATATAGGTACAAATATAAATATAAATTACAAAGATAAATATGTACAAATTAAATTACAGATGAGAAGGGGGAATTTACAGTGATTATGTGTAAACAATTTACAGATCGTTATGTACATAAGAAAGAGCAGGATATACAGGATATGTATAGACAATTTTACAAGAGTATGTACAGTGGATATGTACATACATTTACAAAGATATATACAGTGGAGTGCAATGAATGTTAACAGTGCATTTGTATTTTTGTTTTAATGGGGTGGGTGGGGCAGACATCAATGGGGGTAGAATTCAGTAGTGAGACAGCTCTGGTAAAAAGCTGTTCCTCAGTCTACTTGTTCTAGTCCGGGGAATCTGAATCGCCTGCCAGATGGCAGGAGGGAAAACAGTTTGTGGGCAGGGTGAGAGGAGTCCTTAAGAATACTGCGTGCTCGACGCAAACAGTGTTTCTTCTGGATGTCCTCAATGGATGGGAGTGGAGTTCCTGTGATGCGCTGGGCAGTTTTCACCACCCGCTGCAGTGCCTTACGCTCAGCAACAGAGCAGCTCCCATACCAGACTGTGACACAGTTTGTTAGGATGCTCTCTATTGTACAGCGATAGAAGTTCACCAGGATGGCTGAGGACAGCTGGTTCTTCTTAAGTTTCCTCAGAAAGAATAAACGCTGGTGAGCCTTCTTGACCAGGCTGGAGGTGTTGGTGGTCCAGGACAGATCCTCCGAGATGTGGGTTCCCAGGAACTTGATGCATGAGACAGGCTCCACAGCAATCCCATTAATGTGGATGGGATCATGTGTGCCTCTTCTTAATATAAATAGAATTAAAACTCTTGTGACAGTTTAAATTGAAAAATCACACCCCAACATACTAGTGCAATATTATTACCCAATATATAATTTAATCAATACAATAAAATGCCTTTCGCATCAGCATATTGGCAGCAAGGGTTTTTTATTTAACGGAGGACCTGCAAGTTGAAAAATGATGCCGAAGGGTACAGGTCAATAGGCCTAGGGACATATCCATATTATGCTAATGGTCCGATGTCCTGTATTTTAAATTTAGTTTAGAAATTCTTTCTCAAAGTAGATAATCTTGTCCTATTGGCATCATATATCATGTGTGACTAATTTTAAATTCTTCCGTATCTTCTCTCCAGACACGGTTTTTCGTCTTCAGATGTTTCTAGTTTTCGGTCCAAATATTTTACTTTTTCTTGCTTTTGTCCTCTGGGGTGTTTCTGAGGGTAAGTGTTTTATCACTGATTTATCAGTATATAATTAAAATATTTCTTTTACAGTAGCTGTATCTGGTTTTGTTTGTCAGGGTCTCTGTTTGAGTGGTTCTCTTGTTCTGCTCTTTATTTTCTGAGGCCTCTCATGTTGCTCTGGGCAGCGCCGTATGTGAATGATTTCACAGGTATGATTCATTGAATTCAGCTAAATAGCTGAATGTTTTATTGCCGTTTGTGTTTCTTTGTGTTGGTGTCGTGTGTTATACTGTGACTGTAATTATCTAATCTCAACTGTTTTACAGGCAACAATAAAACATGGATTGTAAAATATAGTTTTAGAGTGGAATACATTATTTTCTCAGCTGTGTTTTATTCAGGTAAATTAGAAGGGACATATTTCAATTTTTCTAATTTTATCATCACTTTATGATCTACACCACTTTCATTTCATTTCGTTTAAAATATTAGACATGGGTTTAAAGTAAAAAAAATATATATTTCTCAACATGTATTGTGTTTGTCATTTTTGCAAACTGTATTTATATTTGCTTGTTTTGCTGTTTGGTGGTTTTTTTTTTTAAGTTCTCTTTAAAAGTGCCTGGCAGAAAAGTCTAAGCTATACTGGATTTGAGAGTATCGTGATACCAGTCCTCTTTGTGATAGTGATTTTGCTAAACCTCTTCTATATTATTTACTGTAAGTATTAAATTTATAATTGTTAAGGCACAAATATGAAAACCATAATATCAGACCTGTTTTGTCAGTATTAGTATCTTACATATGTCATGATGCTTTATAATGAAGAAAAATATTAAGGATTAGGCCATATTTCACTTTTTTAAATATTTAAGTAACTTTTATAAACAAGGCATTACTGGTGTGTATTTTGAGACAAAACAAAGGTACTGACATGATTTAAGATCAGTCAGTCAGTTTCTTTCTCCTTTCTTGAAACTTACTTTTAGTTTAGGACTAGGCTTAAGCTTTGTCTGCGTAAAATGTAACCTTTTTTAATAGTTTAAAATGAATAAATAAATAAATGCAATGGAAATTTGCAGTGATGCAAATTTATTTATTTGACTAAACGTATTTAGAGAACGCAAGTCATACGTTTTTTTTTTTTGTTTTTTTTTGATAGTGTTGGCTAGATTCATTAACAAATTAAGTGAACGCACGCTTACTAGATTTGGTGTTCTGGTTGGTACAAGCTTTAATATTGTACCTGCATTTCAATTCATCCTCCTGTTCTTCACCTTTGGGTCTGGCAGAGGAGGTAAATCTACCTTTACGCACTATTCAGATTCATTTAAAAATTACAGAATTAATCTTAATTTAAGAAAACTAGGCTCATTTTACAGAACTAAATCTATTAACTGTAAACTGTAAATGTTAATCAATAAGTCATTTTAAAGTGGGATGTATGCATGCGTGTATGTGTGTTAGATCTGTTAGCCCAATATCTATTATAATTAAATCTCTCTTCTTGTTTAGGACTTCTTATTGTTGCAAGTTTACCAGTTTTACTAGCAGCGATGAGATATGATTGGGATCGTACGTGTGGAAATAAGATGGGTTGTAAGTATATGAATATAATCTGATCTCTGATGAACTCTCAGGAGAAAAGTAAAAGTTGCAAATATAATTTGTAACTATTGTAGCGCTTTTGTTTTTCTCCTCAGATTGTATAAAAATGTAAATAAACAATTAAATCATTATGTGATGAATATGTACACTGTAAAACAACTTGTTACTAAAAAAGTTTAGTTAAATCAACTAAAATATTCCAGTTGTCACTTAAGTAACTTAAAATTTCAAGTTGACTCAACTAAACATTTTTAGGCAGCTGTTAAGAAGTTGAAACTATTATTTTTTGTACAGTGTAGACGCTCATGCCTCTCGTGGTTAATATCTTTAATTCTTAAATTAATTTTAAGTGGGAGGTTTAATGTTTTTTTTCTATTAGACAGTCATCTGTGATCACTTTTTAGACTTTCGAGAGATATTATTATTATTAGAGTTTTTGATCCTGATTTTAAAGGGAACTTATTCGGTATTTAAGTACATGCTTTATTATTATTATTATTAATATACAATTACAAATGTTTTACAGGTTCAGCTTTGCTCATGAGAATAGTGTGGTTAATTCTCTTGTTAGTGGTCAATGCTGCAATCGTCTTTTTTTACATTATAACTCTGGAAAATGAAAAAGGTAGGATAATATATTTGCCGTTTAAAATGTGGAACTGATGTTGAATGTTTGTCAGCATTGCTGTGATAAAAGCTTGCGTTTTTGTCGATGTTCAGATAGTATTGGATGGGCCTGTACGATTGGTTTCCTGCAAGCACTCTGGGCAGTGATCAACTTCACACGCTCGTTTGATTTCGGTAACGTACCGTACTACATTTCATATCTTCTCTTTCCTTGTGGTGTTTATCAGTTTCAATCCCTTTAGTTTTTTCTCCTTTAAAGCCTCTTTTAGGCTAAGTAAACCTAAAACCGTGGCGAGAGAACCGCTCTTTCCAGGCTCAGAGAAACCAGTTTCCAACGTCACTCAAGATGTTTTATTTTTAGACTGAGGGAAGGAATCAAAAGGCCAAAGCAATAAACTAAAGCATATACTTGCAAGTATAAGATACAGAGATACGCTCTGTAATTATTAGAATGTTACATTGCTATCAAAAATAATCTCCTTTTCTCTAAATGTTGCTTTTAAATATGGCAGAATTGCTCCGTGCTGTTCCTGTCTATGTGTTTGGATCAGTTATAGCTGTGATACTGAACTCTGCTACACTGACGACTGAACTCGTACTGAAAGCAGGTGAGTGAACCAACATTAGTGTATAATAATCACTAGTGGCGTCTGTAGTGCATGCATATTACATGTTAAGGATAATTCTGTTCATTTTTTGGTTGAGTGCATCGTCTCACCTCCATATATTACAAATAATTACAGTATGTTGTGACATCCTTGACAGTATTTGAATACAGTGTAATATTGTATTCATTTCCCCAGTTAATGGTGATCGCGTATTTGGAGACCTGAGAATCATCACCTTTTCTACCGAAAGCATCTTTGCCTTGTCTCTGCTGAGTCTACAAGTATTTGAACCCTGTGAGTACAAAATGAACCTTTTCATTAATGAATTCCCTCCTTTTCAAAGATCTTAGTGTAGAGATATGGCACGCATGTGCAAGCATGTAAAGAGAGACAATTGGTTAAGTTTACTCTTAACAATGTTACTCGCATTCTTCCGTTTATTGTGGTCTTCGGGGGTGTACTTCCGAGAGATATTTCCGTTTATTTTATGATAATTAATAATCGTCGAATGTTCTAAAGCGAAGCCCTCAATCTTCTGCACACAAAAACACACATTATTAAATTCATTCAGAGATGTTAAGATGTAGATCAATCGGTAATGTCGTTGTTGTCGCTACATCCAGGAAAAATCGTAATAATTGCGTGTTTAATATGACCTGATTGTGAATAATACTGTGGTTTTCTGAATTCTCAGGGATGAGAACATATCTGCAGTCACATCGGGTTAGTATCATATTTAATGAACTTACCAGCGGTATCATGTGCTTTGCTTCATATTAAAGATGCACTGAGTAATTTTATCTCCATGTTTATCTGGCCATATGAGAGAGGTGTTTATACTGACAGAATGTGAGATTTGAAATCATATACTTGGACTTTTTATTGCGTAAAAAAAAAAAAAAACAGGTTCTAAGCGGTGGCGGGCCGTGCATTTCCCACCTAGGCCTTCATTGGCGTCCAACACCAACTAATGCAACTCTAGAACTATATAAACCATAAATATGGCATAAAAATGCAGTATAACAGAGCCCTGCGTCAAAGACGGGTCTCTCGTGTCATGTTAATCCTGTTAATAAAGCTAGAAACCCAATTAATACAGTTCAACATCGTCTCTTTTTAAAACGTTAACCTAACAAAATGACACACGTACAGACCATTTATTCATTCAAACGTATTTGTACCTTACAGATAACACTTTTATAAAACAAATAAGGGGATTGCATGTGTTTAAAACTTGACCTGATGCTTCTTAGCGCAGGAAGAGGAAGAGACCCTTCAACACTAGCTCGGAAACTTAAATGTGGCTTTATATCATGCAAGCGGCATCAGAATACAAATCCTAAAGCATTCAATAAGTAGATAATGAAATTTTACCAAGCATTAGTGATTTTCGTCTTTCGCAGAGATGCAGAGGAGGTGTTTTTTGCGATAATTTTTTTGCGATTATTTTTTTGGCCATTTCAGCACTTTAGCATTTATGCAGAGAGCGAATATTATTCGGAACGCATTAAAAGCCTACAATGACACACTGTGCACGGCATACGCTGTACGTCTGAATAGTACACTCTCTGATCATCCAATCAAAGGACGAGGAAATGCTGCTGTTATCGTAAGCCTGAGACAGCTCTGGACGTGCCAACTCGAAATCTGATTGGTTAACAACTGCCGTTGATTTTAATATACAGAAAGCCTGCGCTGCTGATTCTGAAGGACAGATCTGACTAAAATACGACCGGATAAAAGCTCTGCTATAAACATGCAGCACATGTAAGAGAAAAGCTATGAAATGAAAAGAATAGATTATTGGGGATCATTTATACACATTGATGGAAAAATAAAGTAAAACTGGCCCTGACTGGTTCTCAGTATACCTTTCACGGCTCTGATGAGAAATGTCTGGAGTAAAGCGAGTATAATTCAAGTTAAAAATCGACTTTAAATAGATTTATCAAATTGCTGCCTGTTCTTTTCTCGAAATGTAAGTGCTCCTTTTAATAACGATCTAAAAGGATATTTAACATCTGTTAAAATAATGTTAAATGCATGATTTGGTATTAAGGCCTTGACCTCTTGTCCAGTGTCGAATCAAGCCAGACATTCGGTGCAGCACAAGAGATGCAGCATCTAGAGATGTTGATTGAGAATACGTTTTTACAAATGTCTCGTCACGGTAGCAGGATGCAGCAGGATCTGACGGGCCTCCAGCCAGTGAATCAAACCAGACGCGCACCGCGAGAGAATCATTCGAAATTAATCCTTTACTGAATGGATGTCAGGATGCTGCTAGGAGAAACAGACGGCACTCGGTCTGATTCAGGGCTATCACAACGAGAGAAAAACACTCTCTATCACACCGACAGTCACTTGAGACTAAAATTCAGTTGTTTTTTTAAAAAAGGTTTTCAAAATAGCAAAATTGTACTTTTTTTTTACTATTTATATGTACTTTTACATTGCAACTAAGATGAGTTTCTATTGTGAGCTTTGTATATTATTTATATTCTGACACATTTCTATCCAATCATGATCCCAGTTTGATTTCTTGCTTTCTCTTATATTCCCGTCGCCTTTCATCTTTGTCCGTTCGCTCTAAAAACAGCTGCTTTGCTTGTCTTTACCTCTCCCAGCCTCTTTGTCCCACGCATTGGTCGCATGACGTCAAATAAGCTCATTTTCATCCTCTAGTTCAATTAGTAATTTAGCGCTTCTGTTATTTTGAACAGACTTCAGTTTCCCAATTTCTCAACTGCAAATGTATTTATTCTGAAAAACAGGGCGGTGCGCATGTGCTGAACCTGAAAAAACTGAGCTCCTTTTTATGCTCTACACATAAAGTTCAATTAAAATAAGTGTGAATATTTATTTTCACTATTCTGTTTAATTTTATGAACTACTTTGCATTATTTGGTTACACGTTTATGCGCGACATTGAGAAGAGGGGAGGGTAAAGCAATGAGTCAAGTATTTTTTTCCTTATTTTGAAATATGATTAAAACTGTTGCGTCCAGCACAATTCCACTCAAATATAGATTATAATAAAATACAGCATATCCAACATATATCCACATACCTGGCAAAAACCTGATTCGGGAATGCTGTGTCTCATGGTATTGTTTAAATGTTTGTTTGTTTTTTCATTTGTACATTTCTCAGTTTTATGTGAGAGAAAGTTCTTAGACTGAATCAATGCACTTCTTGTCAAGAAAAAAAAAATTATAATATTTTAATATATTTTTAACGAATTAAACTGAAAATGTATCACGATTAATGTTGCACAGCACTACAATACATTATTATTATTTTTATTATTTTAGAAATACATGCTATTGCCTTTAAAATAAACGGAATAAGCACAAAAATACCTGGATTTTAAAAATATTTTTTTATTATTTGTTCCATCAGTGGTGGGCTAATAAGGACAATGTTTTACGTGTTGACCAAATCAGTTCCTCGCCCTTGATTTATTATATTTGTTTATATTATAGGTCTACTGCTAAATACGAGTATAGTCCACTAGGTCTCGACCCCGCACCTGAGACACGTAGAAGTGAAAGTGAAAGTGAAAGTGAAAGCAAGCGTCCGTCAGCGATAACAGCTCCGATCATTTATAGCCAGCAGACATGATCTTTCTGGTTAATTTAGCATTTTTCATCTGTGTTTTGATGTCAGTCTTGCTGATGATCGCTGATGGTACGTACAGTGTGATCTCCTTCAGCTATTCAGGGGAGACAGGTAAAGGTGTAAAGGGGCACCTTATACACACACACACACACACACACACACGAGATGAACAATAGTTTTCTGTGCACTGAGGAGCGCGCATTATAAAAACACCCTTCATCACAGATGCTCTCCCAAAAGCGACAAAATTCACATTTTCGTGTACCTTATTGGCTACTTAAGGCGGGATTTAAAGCGATTTATTTTTAAAACATTTACAGGGTTTCTTGTTGACTCGAATCCCATAAGAAAACATGCGTGGCATGATAGCATCGTTTATACTCTCCCTGTTGTCCAGAGTTGCTTTTCTCCTCTAGTAATCCTTAGTAGAGATAGGTATAGTTTTTTTAGATGTCCACTCTCTCACCTAAAGTCCTCAATACGGCATCGATGCCAGACTATTATCTGAATCTTCCGCCATTTTGAGAAGATCGCCTTCTGCTGCAAACGCTGCCGATCTGAGCTACTCTTGCAATTCTCGATGAAGCGCGAATGACAAACAACGGCGACGTTTTCCCACAATCACGAAAGAAATCTAAATCACGTCCTGAATTCAGTAGCTTTCAAAATGGCGGATAAACAAAAGTTTCCTAGAACTCTCCTCTTATGAAATCTAGTGCTGTGAAACTTAAGACGTTTTTGATTCGCTTAATGGTCTTAATTAAACTTTATTATTATTATTATTTCTGTATTTTATTCTTTTTTGTTTAAGAAGGACTGGTTTTGCCATTGCCATTTCAACGTAATGGAGTAACAGCTTTATTTTTTCTGTTAAAATTCAGTCAACAGCATCATAAGGTAATACTTAAGTTTTGTTGTTGCAAAACTTGAATAACCTATTTAATAAACTTTAATTTCTACATTTGATGTTTTTCTTATCCTATATATTTGTTGTATGTCTAGACTGCAATATTCCTGACCAATAAAACTATTATATTTTATTCTATCCTATTCTATTGTATATTGTATTCTCTTCTTTATAGGGTTGATTGTTCACGGTCCCTCTGGTCCTCTGGTTGCTCCTCTGGGATCTTCAGTGGTTTTACCCTGTTATGTTGATGAACTCTTATCAATGAAGGGTCTGGAGGTGGAATGGAGAAGAGCAGACTTAGACACTCTGGTTCATCTCTATCAAGACGGTGAGAGTCGACCAGAGTCCCAGGAGCCGGATTATCAGGATAGAGCTCATTTCTTCACTGATCAGATTCAACACGGAAACTTCTCCCTCCGTCTGGACAACCTGAGACCTGAAGATGAGGGACGATACACATGTAGAGTTCACAAAGAGGGTCATTCTGTGTGCTTAGCAGAGATAAATTTGGAACTGGCTCTACTTGGTGAGTCAACCCATACAAAGTTTGCGTCTGTGTTTTGGAGTGAATTCAGCGATTCACTCTTTTTATGTCATTTTTACCTTTGGGTTTGTGTGTTTGCATGTCTGTGCCAACACGTGATGCTGAAATAGCTGTGGCCTCTATCACAAGGCCGTGGCGGTAAATGCAACCCAGTCAAAAGCGACACGTTCACTAAATCACCACAGTTTTTTCACCAATAGCCACTTTTTCCACTGATGGACCAGGGCCAACAACAACCGGCCCTTAACACAGCTCCCTTTACTAATGTGAACTTCTGACACAATTTGTTATTATATATTATTGATATTATTGATTACGCATCGCATGTTTCATTCAAACACCGTTTTGCATTTTCTCTCCAGATTTATATTTCCATCTTCATATGTTTCTAGTCGTCTGTCCAAATGCGATCATGCTCTTTGCTTTTGTCTTGTGGGGCGTTTCTGAAGGTGAGCGTTTCTAATTATTAAAAACAATTACAACACTTCACTGCCAGAAGCGTGCTCCTGTTTGTAATAATAAAGAAGCTTTCATGGTATTGCAGTGGACAAAATCACACGATGTGTTTGTATTTCATTGAATTCTTCATGATATCTGTTTTTTTTTGTTTCAGGATCTCTAAATGAGTCAATGTGTTGTTGCGCTCTTTATTTTCTGAGGCCTCTTATTTTATTCTGGGCGTTTCCATGCACGAATGAGTTCACAGGTACGATTTGTTTGATCCGTTCATTAGAGATCAAAAAAACGATAATGTCCGAAACGTGCAGACATCGTTTAATCTTTGTGTGCGCGATTTGCTAAAAGGAAAAAAATATATACTCTTTCAGTGGCATTTGCGTTTCTGTATGTCGATTGTTGTGTGTGCGACGACGATTCTAATCAATAAATACTTTCTCATTTACAGGCAACGTTAAAACGTGTCGAATACTTGGTTCTCTCAGTTGCTGTTTATTCAGGTATCATGAACACTGTAAAGTTTGTCAGAATCTTTTACATGCAGCAAATCTGAAACAACACCGTGACAAATCGCAACATGCAGAAATGCTAAGCAGCTCGACAAGATACGTGATTTATTAATATGACAGATCCTATGTGTTGAGTGCTGAGTCTCTATGTTTATCGCTTTTTCAATCTTTCCATATCAGTAGGCGTTCACATAAACTTCATCTAAAGCTAAACTAAACTAAAACTAATATTTCTCTCATGTTCATTCATCTTATCATGATGATAAGATATGTTTGTAAAACTCTTCCCGGTCACATCCAGATTCACTTCTTTTTTCAGCTTTTCTTTTCCTTGTTTTTCTGAAAACCGAATCGAATCAGATCTTCCCTGTTTCTCATTTAGTTTTAGTCACAGAGGTTGGAAAGAGAGATGACCAGACATCCGGACTGACCAGTACGATAATTGTTATAGTTGACTTAGTGGCCGATACGATCTTTGACATTCTGCCTACGTTGCAGTTCATCCTCTTCTTCTTCACTTTTGCGTCTCTCAGAGGAGGTGAGTTTGTGTTTGCCTTCATCTGTGTTCAGTTCATCCAGGTTTCAGATCAACTCGTTTGAACATATTCATTCTTCTCTAAGCCGTTTCAAAACGCTCATCATGCACTGAGAGTGATATTAGAGGATTTACAATAATCTGTGAATCAGTTGTTTTATAATACCCGACATTAATATAATTACTCCCCTGTTTTTAGGATTGATCATTGTTGTCGTTTTACCGGTTTTACTGATGGTGACAAATGTTTTTTCCGATGGTTTGATAGACTCACGTGATGAAACTGTGGTTTGATTTAAAGCATTGTCACGTATTATATTTAAATCCTGCTTTGTATGACCTCTATTTGAACACACGAACATATCAACTTCATTTTCAGGATAGATTTTGATCGAATATTCATACGTCGTTAGTTTAGCCGACAGTTTTTGAGCAACTTCACCAACACTGATGATCATTTACACATCTGCCAGTACTAGACCATCTCTCTATCTTTGGTGGTTTGACTTTAATCCAGAAAAAGCTGACTTTAGTACCAGTTTAGACGCGAGATGTCTCTGGTTTCTGATCTCCGTGTTTCTTCATTCAGTCAGCTCTAACCCCTGATCAGCAATGAAAGTATTATTGATCGAAACGTTCACGTGCTCTCATCTTTTTCAGGTTCAATTTCGGTCATAAGGACGGTGATGTTTAGCATTATAACAGTGATGTTTGCAGCGATGATCGCCCTTCACGTAATTGCACTGGATAATGATACAGGTAAAATGCCCTAAATGCAGTTTCTTTGGCGAATTTCGGTTGTTTTCCTCTCTATAGTATAGATAAGGCTGTGCAATGTCTCTGATTCTTCTGAAGCCACGTTCCCTTTTAGTCATTGCATGAACAAGAACGCGGTCATCCGGTGTTTGCTTGCATTTGATCAGAAACAAATGTTCTTCGTCTCATGCTTACTTGAGCTCTTTTACCATTTCGAGTTCGGAGAAGGTGATCACCGTAATCATTAAACAGCTGAATCAGTTACTGTGTGTTAGCAAGACTCTTCACTTTAATGTAAAACTCGTGCTTTGTTTCACAGATGCTATTGGATGGGGCTGTGTGACTGGATTTCTGCTGATACTGTGGATGGTTATCAAGTTTACGGGGCCAATATGGCTTTATTGCCCAGGGTGGAGTATTAATCGTCTACTTTGATCATCTCTGCAGTCTAAATTGATTGTGTCAGTCAGTACATGTAGAAAGATCAATTAACAGCTAAAATACAAATAGATGTAAATACTTAAATCAAGCAAACAAAGATTTTTATGTATCTTGTAGAACATAAAAAGTTGACTTTTTTGTGCATGTATATAGTTGTTTTGGACTTATTTTATCTAATCTAGGTAGACTGATGCAGGTTTGCTTTTTGTTCACATTAAACATGTAAAATTGCGTTGTGTTAATGAACTCTTTTGCGCTGATGACTGAGCTGATACTGAAAACAGGTGAGTGAACGTCACACACTTTATGCAACATGCGATACATTTTAAGAGAAACATTTCAGCAGTCACAAAGTTTATAACAAATGTATACCTTCAGCAATAATATTAATTATGAATTTAATTAATATGCCTGTGCTAAAATACTGTTAAAATTGCATTCATTTATATATACCCATTAATGATATGTACACATTTATTTTTTTCAGTTAATGGAGATCTGAGATCTGTTGTCTTTCCTTCTGAATGTTTCTTTGTCATATCTGTGACGATTTCAGCTATTTTTCCACATGGTGAGTATAAATCACAATTGTTTCGATTGCAAAACATTAAATTACATCATATGATTTTTTTTTTTTTATTTTGCATCTGTACATCATTTATATCAAGCTAAATTCAGTAAGTAAATAAGCAAGTAGGTAAATAAATAAATGCATAAATAAAATCTCCTAATAATCTGCAATGTCTTTAAATGTCCTCTAGTCCCTTAAAATCCTAAAAGCATCTGCTGAGTGTCAATTGATTACAGTGAACATGAATGAGTCTTTATATTGATTGGCTTCATTCGGATCATTAATTAGACTATATCAGGGATCTTTCAATGTCAGCCATTAAATTCAAAGTTTTCAAATTAGAATGGGTTTATGTGTTTTACATGGAAAACAATGAATCACTAATAATTCAGAAAATGGTTCACGTGACAGCAGTTAAGCTATTGAAACCATTGAAAATATATGTGAATAAGTAGTCATTTAATTTATATTTTAGCAGACAGCGATTATATTCAACAGATCCATTAATATTTATTCTCTCTCTGACCTCATGAAAAGTCTGCAGTTTAGTAGGCTGTAATTTCTAAACTGCATTGATTTGAGATTAAAAGTGACATGCAACATCAGGAGACATTTACTTATATTACAATATGCTCCAAAAGTATAAGAATATTTTTTTCTAAATATTATTAATTGGCATTTCTTGCCCTAAATGAAGAACATGAGTAGACAAACTACAGCTGACAGATCAACTGGAGAAAAGTCAGCCTCATTCAAGAGTAATCAGCATGTTTTTCTGCAAAAGTGAAAAACATGGATTGCAAAAAGCACTATAATACAAATATACAGTCAGTGCTCAAAATCTCGTGTTTCAACACTGATCAAGCTCTGACTGGTATAATGATGCTATTATTTATTGATAATGGTTTTGCACTGTGAGCTCTGTGTTTTAACTGTTTTTGTACTTGTTGTAAATGTAAATATATGCAGCCTTTTCTCCAACAAAAAAACGATCGTATTGGTTGTTTTTGCAGGTACCTTATTACGACTTAAATGTACGTTTTAAAGATAAGCACCATCTAGCAAAAGCAAAATGTGTTTTTTTTGTTGTTTGTTTTGTTTGAATGCAGTGTGCATAAACGTTTTATAAGCATATGCTTTCGTGATCACATGATCACAACTCATTTTACAACGCATTGCTCTACAAACTGAGCTACACGAACCCGAGTCACCAAGCAGCACAAAATAGTATAAACTATTAAAATGCAAATGTCCTGTTGCCGATAGGGGCGAAAATGTATTATACGCTCTGATGGGTCGTATTTCAGTGATTTGTACAAACGACCTGTACGGGCATGTTGGTTGGAGGACAGGTTGGACGCTTTTTTACTCTCTACGTATGTAATGTTAATTTCTTTACTAAAACAATAGCTGTAACACCTCAGTAAAGTTCAGTATCCGTGTGTATGTTGTGCTGATCTTGAGCTCAGATGTGGTTTCCTGAGTGTTTTGTCTGATCAGAGAGCAGTTGTTTAGAGTTCAGGCCAGTGGTTCCTAAGCTCTGTGTTCATGTAGTAAACGTGGTGTGGTAGCTGAGCACAACTTGACAACTGTCTTAGTATTTCGTTATTTCCGCATTAATTAAATAAATGTCTAGTACAAATAGTGTTTAATTAATACCATGTTTGCATTTTTTACCCTGAAAAAAGTGGAATTGAAATACAAATGAGCAATACGTGGGGCATGTTGTAACATCGAAAAAAAAATTCTGAACATTCAATATTTTAAAATAAACTCATATTTAATAATGATAATTATATGTGAATTAAACTGCTAATAGCAAAATCTAATAGTACAATGCTCCACTCCTGTGATTTAAACCTGGCTAGTGTCTTCTGCTAGATTGTTAAATAACTAACCTTTTAAGGTCACCCTTTTAGTCAACATTTGTGCCCTCAAATCTAATCTTTAAACATCGGAACAGCGTGACGAAGAAGGCTAAAGTAAACAACTATACAAGCAAAGACACTTTTGCAGGAAACTGCAGCAAAGGGGCAAGGACGACATCACAGTCCTGGAAGTCCAAGCAAATGCACCAATGCACCAGACCTAAGAATAAGAATAACCTTCTTATCTGCATCTTCATATTTTCAGTACTCTGATGGACACTGAAGGTACGTATGATCTATAAGATGTGCTAAAAATCACTTTACCTTGGTAAATTGTACTTTACAGTTTACAGTATGGATAGCAGTTAATTCGTGCCTTGACTTCGGTCCGGCTGACTCTCATGTTCTCATGTTACTTTGAAACCCTGACCTGGCTATGTGCCCAACGTTCCCGCTACTTCCTTTCGAGATCAGGTGGTGAACTTGCAAGAGCTGCCCCGGATGAGGCAGACCCTGCCCTAGCGTTGCTTTGTCCCATTTAAGTAGAATGCACCTGGAGTTTCAGGAGCTCTTTTTCTGTTTTGGGGGACAGCAGAAAGGTACTGCTGTCTACAAGCAGTGGTTGGCTCCACCATGGAGGGATTGGATGGTGGATGCCATCACCTTGGCGTACCGTAACATCAGGTAATTGCGGGAGGCCTGTGGGTGTCGGCTTGCAGCCCTGTTGTTTCTCTTGTGATCACTGGGTCCTCCGTTGCCTCGCACCTCAGACTAGGCGGAGTAGTTTAAGCTGTGACCGAAGGGGGACTTCTTTACCCTAGCTAGCATCCATGTCTTTATACTCCACGGTTTCTGCCTAACTGTGTTCCCTTTCCTATACTTGCCTCCATTCCACAGGATTGCCATGTCTTGTGCTCTGCCTCCAGTGGTTGCCCTAGTGGGCCCGCCGCTCTAACCTGCAGGATGTTGGGATGGTTAAGCATTGAGCTCCATTAAGCGTAAACCTTCTCAGCATAAACCTGACTGAGTGGTTGCATGCTGCCATCTTATATACCCATATGTATGGGGGAATGGCTTGGCATGCAGGTTCCACTCTCCAATTCTCATTGGCCTTTTCTGTTAAGCTCAGGGGTAATTGGGTCTTCAGGTATGACCCCATGAAGTCAGTCAACGTCTCTGTTTCCTCCTTCAGGGAACAAGGGTTACATGAGTAATTGAGACAATACAGACTAGATAAGCACCTAAACCAGACGCAGGTGAAAATCATGGATGACAAAGAGTACACCTGCAAGTTAGATTTTTTTGTATGGTTCTACAATGTGCTGTGCTGGTGGTTTAAAGCTCAGAATAATCTATGTTTGCATATATTCATGGCTGCAGTAATCAAACCATC
Source organism: Puntigrus tetrazona (assembly GCF_018831695.1). NCBI lineage: Eukaryota > Metazoa > Chordata > Actinopteri > Cypriniformes > Cyprinidae > Puntigrus > Puntigrus tetrazona. The sequence goes on along the minus strand of NC_056701.1, from coordinate 3,839,746 downwards.
AAGGTTTTTGTAATGCATTGTGAACATGGATTAGGAATGAGGAAAAATATGCTCTGGCTAGAACTGGTTCATCTGGATCTGTTACAGCAGAAACTGTTTCCTGATAAAAGCTGAAAGTTATATGTGTTTAGTTAAACATGCCTGCAACTGCTCACTGACAAAGAGGGAAGATTGTCATGTTTCATGTAAATATGAAACTGCTTATTATCATTTTAATAGCTGTCCTGAGGATGTGTGACGGTATGTTTTTTTTTGTTGTTGTTGTTTCAATGTTTCACTTTTCTTATATATTTAAATAATATTACCTAAATTATACAGAGATACTGTAAGTGGAACTACTTTGTGTCCTTTATATATTTATATAAATCTTTTATGATAAAGTTGGTTTATTAAATGAATTGAACTGATTAAATGTATTGTATTTGTTGGCAATTAAAACCATATCTGTTATGTTTTGTGTTTACGAGAAAATGTCATAAGTGTCATAAATCATTGATTTTTACATATGCAAATTATGTAATGGGATTTTCAGGGTTGATTGTTCACGGTCCCTCTGGTCCTCTGGTTGCTCCTCTGGGATCTTCAGTGGTTTTACCCTGTTATGTTGATGAACTCTTATCAATGAGGGGGCTGGAGGTGGAATGGAGAAGAGCAGACTCAGACACTCTGGTTCATCTCTATCAAGACGGTGAGAGTCGACCAGAGTCCCAGGAGCCGGATTATCAGGATAGAGCTCATTTCTTCACTGATCAGATTCAACACGGAAACTTCTCCCTCCGTCTGGACAACCTGAGACCTGAAGATGAGGGACGATACACATGTAGAGTTCACAGTCGAGAAGATTCTGGAGAGACTGTGATTCAGATAAAAGACGTTGGTGAGTAAAATCCTAATTTGAAAATGAATCTAGCATTTGAATTTGAAGATTTTATGCACCCATTATTTTGTTTTTCCAGAGCGTTTGCTGGTGTCAGGATCGAGTCGCTCCATATCTGCGTCTGTGGGTGAAGACGTGACTCTGAACTGCTCTGTAGACTCTCACATCACGCCTGAACACATCGAAGAGGTTTCGTGGAAGAAAACAGATGAAGATGAAGATATTCTGGTTCTGCTCGTCCAAAATAATGAGACTTTACCAGATTCAGCGCATGAGCGATACAGAGACAGAGCTGGGTTCTTCACTGCTGAAATCTCCAAAGGAAACTTCTCTCTCAGGCTCAAGAGTGTCAGAACTGAGGATAAAGGGGTTTATATGTGTCAGGTGTTCGCTGGAGTGCTTTCAGCCAATGCGACTGTTGTACTGGAGAGACTGGGTGAGGAATATTGGAATTTAAAGATGCTACCAAGTAAACCATTCCTAAATAAACCATAAATCTCAAGAATCATAACCTACCTTCAATGAGAAATTAAGACTGATTTTTATGACAGGTTTCTCTGTTTCACACATAATGGTGCTGATTTTCTGTATTTCTGCATCTGGATCTGCTCTTCTGCTCTGCTGCCTGATCTACTGCAGATCACGTGCCAAAGGTTTTTCTTGTCCAGCACACTTTTAATTATCCAGTTGGATTTCTTTCATTCCTTACCGATGTTGTTTTTGTGTCTTTATTCTAGTTTTGCATCTTCAGGTTTTGCTGGTGTTTTGTCCAAACATGAGTATGTTTTTTGCGTTCATGCTCTGGGGTTTTGCTGAAGGTGAGTATTTCAGTAGAACGGATGGCACCAGTATGAAGTAAGCATGATGTTTGATTTTAAAAGCATGTATTGTAGTGTTTTCACAATGTAGCAGTGGACTGATTCATGATCAGACTTAATTTCTTCCGTATAAATGATATCAGCTATTTTTCATTAAACTCTGACTGTGTTTTAGGATCTCTGCACGAGACTGCCTCCTGTTGTACTCTTTACTTTATGAGGCCTCTGATGTTGTTTTGGGCGGCACCATATTTAAAAAACTTTCCAGGTTTAATCTGCTTTTGTGGTTTTAAAATATTTATTATGCTATACCCTCCTAAAAATTAGTGACGCATATAAATTGTCCAATACTGTATATGCAAGTTACAAACGGTTTAAAATTGCATGCATTTTTAATTACCCTTTTTATTTTCACAGACATTATTAGAAGATGGATTGACTCTTCAAGCATTGATGTACAAATTTCAGTTTTTACCGTATTGTTTTTTTTAGGTCAGCAAATTAAAATACAGCAACAATTACTTTTTTATTACTTTTGGCCAATAAAAGATAGCCTATATACTGTTTATTTTAATGTGCACATGAAACATTTTCTCTAACAGTCCTGCTTTTGCACACTAGTTAAATGCATTGAGATGAAAAATCGTTTTATATGTGTGTTTGCTATAGTTCTTCTCAGACGCACCTGGTCAACAATTGTACAATATACAGAAGCTGATAAAGCAATGATAACTGCCCTCTTTATCTTAATGCTTCTGCTATGTCTCATTAAAGTCATTAAAGGTAGGTACGTGTTATAATATCAATGTAAATATAATTTAGTGTCTTTTTTGTTTGAGAGGTTTCTCCCCCTAAATGAAACGATTGTTTTTTTTAGTATAAAAAGTTTTCAATGTAACTTTTTTTGCGTGTTGTTCACCAGCTTTGCATGACAATTTATGCAAATGCGTACAGAGTATTTGTGTTTTGATCGTGAATTTCATCTTTAGGAATAACTAACATCGTTGTGGAGAAGAAATCGAGCAACGTAGAGACTCGTGAACGGATAAATCATGTATTACAGGGTTGGGAGCTTCTAAGCTGTCGTATTTTGCCTTTATTGCAATTCATTCTTGTGTTCTACAGTTTTGGAGCTGCTAAAAGAGGTAACTTTATGGTCCCGTTCATAAGAAATAATAAATGGTGTAGGAAATGGAAAAGATAAACATACTGGACAGAAATGCAACTTTTATATAACATTATATGGCTAGGGTCATGATTAAGATGTGCAGTATTTTTACTTTTAGTTCTATTAAATGTACTTTGCAATTATATATACATTGGGATTATGGTTAGGTTTGATGTAAAAGACATTTTAGCCAAATATAAGCAATAATATTTCAAGTCTACAAAAATGTACGTAAATGTCACATATGTTAATAAATAGCTATGTATAAACTTTAAAGCCAAGCATGGCACACAGACTTAAAATATTTATATTAACGCATACACATCTGAAGTTATCTCTGGCAGTAAACCTCAAGGTATTTTCTTCATACATAGCATTTTTTGTGACTGGAGCTTTACCACTGATAGTGATGTTGTCCGATCAGGAATGGTACCTTACATGTATACGCTTCTGTGAGTATTTATTTTGTGCTCTTTTTTTTGTTGTTGTAAGTGAAGAAGTGTAAGAATAAACTTCATTGTAAAAGCAAATAAAAATAGCAGCTTTCACAAAAATATTTGGCAGCTGCGGTCTCCAGAATAAACGCGTTTACAGCCAGAAAACGGTATCGATTTTACAGTAAGAAGCTAATTTACAAACGATAAAAATTCAATGTAAAGAGAAAGCTACACGAAGAATAAAAGCCCATCAAAAGTAGCTTATACTAATATATAGAAGGTGCTCAGAGTCATTCATGCAAACATTATCAGCATGGTAATACACACAACGCAAAGAAATGCAATAAACATTTATTAAACAACAGAAGATGTAACATAAAGCCTAAATGTGCATAACTGATAACAAAGCTATTAAAAAAAGCATGATTATTTAAAGCAACATACTCATGTGGAGTGTCACACAGGAAATATCATAAATTATACATTCATTGGTTCTATTTACTTCTAAAAACTCTACAATTTACGGCATTTTACCGTAAAATTACATTAATTGTCTAATTAGATGCTGTACTGTATTTTCCTGTATATATAGGAAGTCACTTTTTTCATACTGTTTTTACAAGATCTTACAGTTGTTTTGGTTTTTTAATGTAGATTTAAATGTCATGCCTTTGTAAAATTGAGATACAATCAGAAGAATAGACGATTTCCTAAACTGTGGTAAAGATACGTTAAAGCATGAAGAATACAAGCTAAATGGTTCTGTCAAACTGATTTTTGATGAATCGATATGTTTTTCAGGTTCAGAGTGGATTGGGAATTTAATACGATTAATTATCATGTTAGTTGTGAATGGAGCTCTTTTTCCGATGTTATTCCTATACTTCAAAACACTGGAAAATGAAAAAGGTATGATTATATTCCCGATATTATCAGTTTTAAAATAACGTTTTATATACAGTGCACGTGTGGAAGTATTTTCTCCCGAAGGGCTCATTGGAAATATTCACCTCTTGCCTCATACAAAAATTAAACCCCCGCAAAAAGTGTGTTTCTTAGAAAAATACAAGTAGTACTTAACTCTCTGGACACTTCACTTTGAAACTGCTGCGAAAGTAAAGTACGTAATTACGGGGTTGCAGAAATGTACGTAGAGGCTCGAATTTCCAATGAGCCCGCGTTGGAATAATTGATGTACATCACAAAATTTAGGGAAAAATGTGGTCTTCCCAGCAGACTTGGTCGAACATCACAGCATTATAAAGTCATCATAAAGCCATTTTTCTATTACAGATCGCTTTGCTTTGGTTTGCATGGTTGGACTTTTCCAGGTGCTGTCAATGATACGCTTTTCATACGACTATCTAGGTAGAGTATCAACGTATCTTCACCTCTTCTCACCGAGAGGATCTGGTTCGGTCTGAGATGTGATGTTTTGCACCTGTGATTTATTTCTCGGCGCATGTGACCATTATCTAATATCTCAAAAGCTTCCCGCGGTGCGTTAAGAGCTCATTAAATGTTCGTCTTATGTTACAGAATTTCCGCGCGTCCATGCTTTGTACGTGTTTGGAGCGGTAGTCCTCGTTCTAGTGAACTCTGCTGGACTGATGACAGAGCTGATCCTGCAAGCAGGTGAGAAGATCGTTCACCTGCAGATCAGATCAGAAATCACATGACCTGGAGCGACACGGGTGCTCGTACAGTGCTGTATAGAAGCGTTTGCCCCTGATATCTTCTGGTTTGGTGTGTGTACTGCATACTAACCTGCTAGACTCATCTATAGTTACCAGAAGCATTTGGTAACAGTTGCTGCTAAAGAGAGTTTTCCATTTTTTTGCTACAAAATGTGTTCAACCATTGCCTCTGTTTAATTCATTTCCCTAATAATTAAGTTCCTATTATAAAATACACTGTTGGGTCTGGATGCCCCTTTGAGGTTCTTTACCGCCGAAAGTCACTCTTGTTAAACTAAAGACAATTTAAGAGCTCGCAAGTGGCGTCTTCAGTTGCAAGCGAGAGCAAAACCGTCCAGTCTGCGTTGGTTTGCATCTGAAAGCCCCACTAGAAAACCTTCTTTTTATTGTGAAAAGATGAGAAAACACACCGTGTTACAAAGAGGAGCATCGCATCAGCGTGATTCGTCCAAGGTTGAGTTCTGAGATTAAGACTGTCTTCCCAAAGCGGCCTTTGTACGCGATGAGCGGGAGCTGAGTCCAAGATATGAGAGAACAAGCAATCCTTGAAGATACGCACGCACATCTGCTCTGGAAATTTCCATCATGCAGTCACCTAATGTCAACATTAAATCATATAAAATCACGTTTCATCTAACATACACACTGGACGAAATGCATGGTTGAAATACGCGATACACAAAATTGCGCATCTGTTACATCAAAGGCCCGAGGAGCTGTGAAAATAATGTAAATACGAATGTGTTGGTTGTTGCGCATCTATTCTCAGTAAATGGTGAACGCGCAGTGGAGGATCTGAGGATGGTCGTCTTCCCCTCTGAGTGCCTCTTCATCTTGATCGGCATGGCTGTAGAAATATTCACTTTCTGTGAGTAGAAACTGGATGCGTCACTTATTGTTTTCGTTACGTACGCTTCATCCAGCGGTCGTTTGCACGTAGGAATCAGATAATAACACAAAGAAAGGAGGTCCAATTTCTGTTAAAGGGGTCGTACCTTAAAGATCATTAAACGCTCACTCGCTTTAATGTTCAAAAACATTATTTTTCCAATACTGTATATTATTGCAACTCCTCTATTTTTCTACAACGACCATCCCTTTGACAAATATCCACATCAATAGCAACCACTTAAACTAATAACAAGTTACTTACCGTTTTAGGGGGGTGTGGTGGCTTCTTAACTTTTCTAAAAGTTAAGTATACTTGTATATCTCTTCTTTGCAAGTCTTTGTAACTTTAGGGATGCACTGCTTGTAACACCCCAAAGAGAAAGGAATTGCATATCGAAAAAAATAAGCACTTTATATCTGTGTCTCAGGATGGAGCTAAATGCTGATTAATTGATAATTAATCCAATCAGAATAAATAACTAGACCACTAAATGGACACAGAGTTGAATCACATTTTCTCTGTTTCTGCCCCATTACAGTGAGGTCTGTCGGCAAACGGTAAGTCTATATATTCAAACCGTTTTCCATGTAATTCTCTGTATTAAATGTTCTTAAAGAGATAGTTCACCAAAAAAATGACAATTCTGTCATTGATTATTCACCCTCGTGTCGTTTCAACCCCGTTTACACGAACTGAGATGTTACTGGTGAAATCCCAGAGCTGGTTAAGTGAAAATGTGCATGTATTTCGTAATACAGCAAGAAGCGAAAGAAAAACGAAGATAAGAAATGTGGGCATAGACGTGAGGTAAGAAGTCACGTGGACCTTCAAATCAAAACAAAAGCGTTAATTGATGCGTCTTTCCCTTTTAAAATGTAAAATCTTGTCTTCGACACAGAAAACCGAGTTTTGCGAAATGGATCGTTTGCCTGCGTTTGACTGTGAAGCCTCAGCAGCTGAAGACGGCGTCTGTTAGACTCACCTCATGCGCCTTTGTCTGTTGTGCCAAATTTTGTTGGTTGATATTCTGTTACCTTTAGCCGTTTTCGATGACTTTATCAAGCCTTTCACAACCGTGTTGCTTTCTACCGTTGACGGCTTGTTAGAACGCGCCCCGTTCAAGATTCGTGCGCGTGTTAAACGAACCGCATACAGACACGAGCCTTTAACCACAAACTGTTCAGTTACATTAACACCGTTTATATTATATACAATGCTTTTGGCCTTAACCAGAACCTGTTGGTCTGGATGAGCGCCGTGCAGTAAAGAAAGAAAATAAAACACTTCTGCTATCCAGAGAGATGAACGAGACCCTGATTTCCGCTAAACATGGAGCTAATTTTTGTGGCAAGTAATTGAAGCATGCTTTTCTCTTTTGAACCTAATTATGAAGACAAACCACAAAGATTTTCAGCAGCTTTTGCACAGTTTCATTGGTTGTTTTGGGAGATGATGAAGAGATTTGTGCCCACAGCTCTTATTATGATTAACTATGATCATTATGATTCATTTATCGGCCTTCTAGTTTGGTATCATGAAGCGGATTTTTGTGGCGCAGTCAACCAGATGTTCGTTTTATATTCAGAAAGCCGTCGTGTGTCACAACCAAGAAGCATGCGTACATCTCAAATACGTTTTGTTTGAACGTTGACGTAGCATTTTATGCAATATGCTGATGTTTTTATCCAGAAGCGTTTGCTAGCGTCAAGATCGAGTCGCTACAAGTGACGAAACACAAGGGTTCACTTACTATTTCTGACCCTGAACTGTGAACGATCGCTCCAAGTGTCTTACTGGTTTAGTCTAAGATGGCCGTACAATATATATTTTGTGTGATGTAAACAAGACAAACAATTTGGTACAATTTTAGTACAGTTTCGTTTCAGGATCTGTGGATGAGTCTCTTTATTTCCTGTGGCCTCTCTTTTGCTTCGGGTTGCTCCACATGTTAAAATCTTCACAGGTGTGACCGATTTGATTAAATAAGAGTTTGCATTGATATTCAGGTGAACAACTGCACATGTCTATCAATGGTACGTATTATTTAAAAGGCATTAAAATGCATATTAAAAGATTAATGTAGTTGCAAATGACATACATCTGATCTACAGCAGATTAGGGATGAAATATATGCATTAAATGTTACTCTAAAAAGCCAAATTCGGTAAATTAGGTGAACTTGAGTCTGATTTGTAGATCTTTCGTGACTCTTAATATATATATATATATATATATATATATATATATATATATATATATATATATATATATATATATATATATATATATATTTTTTATATATATAGAAATATTTTTTTTTTTTTATATTTATTTCTTATATTATATATATATAAAGGCAGCAGCTTTGGCTATATTTGCAAGTAGGAAGATGACCTTTTTTTAAACAACAAGGGCTGCATCCAAAGTCGTTCAAAATGACTAGGCCTACCTACAAACTCTGATCAAATGCTCACAAGTATCGATTGAGCTCAGTTCGGTGCCTTGAAGTCATTTAGCTCATGTTAATGCAAAAGCTTCTTACCGTTTTTAAAAAACGGCTGTTATTTATTCAACACCAGAAACGATATGACTGAACACAAGCCTTCAGATGAATCTTTGGGTCACTTTTGTATTATAAAGGCACTACGCTGTTATTTATTTTCGAATTAATTCAGGAGATTTGAGAGACGAACGTCTGCACGATGCTAGCAGCTGATCAGAGAGCGGTGGTGCAGTGTTCAGGCCAGTGCTTCCTCAGCTCTGCGTTCATGTAGTAATGCATCCACGTGACGAAGGGAAACGCTGCGATTCCCACAGCGGTGCAGATCCTGACCGAGCCCACGGAGCTCCTGCAGGACGCAAACACGCGGTCAATAACTCGTACGAGTCACAGCCTTTTCAAACGGATGCTAAGCGGTGCCTTCACCTTCCTGAACGTCTGCACAAGAGCAGCCAGAACACCGTCAGCACGAGCCCACAACATTCCCTAAAAGACAAAAAAATGATGGGATGAATTAAATAATCCCTCGGGGGCTGCTTCAAAATCCTCTGAGCGGCCGTTACCTTCCTTCCTCTTGCTGGAAAATGTCCGTAATCCCCTCTTTATGAAGTTTCCAGCCCATAATGACTGCAAACGCAGAGGCTACGAGCACATGCAAGTCGGCCAGCCTCCTCCATAACAACGACTCTGGAGAAATTATAACACAAATTCATTTACAAGCCAAGAAGTTTAAAATGCATGCGAAAAATGCATGCATTTTGTGTGCCCTGAAGGTAGGCCTATTTGTATATTCGACACATTGTGCCTTAAACATTGCATATCATTCTGTCTTATGAGACGAATATAAGAGTCATATAAGAGTCAATACCAAATTCGAATTAAAAAATGCACTTATTCTGGGTGCGCGTTTATTTTTCGATGTATTTCTATTACTCTAGATGGCAGCATCGCGTCTCATTTCGACTCGTTTCACTTCTTTTTACCTGTTATTTGAGGCTGGCAGCAAAGCGAAAAACACAGTCCGGCTGGAATAGCGTAACCAACCTGCAGAAACGAACGCAAAACAACGTAAGGAGCGCGCACGCGTTTAACAACGACAGATGTGTTTGAAAGTCAGTCTTGTACCATCCACAAAGCGGCATCCGGATCATTTATCTGGAGATAAACAAACGAGTCTGCGGTTAACGCGTTGCTTATCCCGGGTGATGTCTTACATGCACAAACCAGTCTTTTAACTGATGATCGTCGCAAATACACGTATAAGCAGCATTTACCTGCACGTAAGTCGCCAGCGAGAAAAACACTGACATTAATAAATTGCAAGCTCTCCAGATGACCTGAGACAACGAGACACTCGTCTTGTTCGCCATTCGGACTATTTCGCATTTAATGAGTTTATCAGCATTTCTCCGAAACTCAACACATCGGACTTTATAACTGTACGCTTTTCCGGACACGACCGTCGCCGGAATGAAACTAGGCATTGTGGGAAGTGTAGTTCACGATCATTCTCATTCAACCGTTTGGATTAACGACGCAAGCAACCATTAAATCAGTCGAATTACATAGAATTACGAAATCAGTCAGTTACATAGGCCTGTTAGTTATTATATAATATATAAATAACGTCCAGATGATCCAAACCGTTTTCTTTGCTGCCTTAATGCTTTAGCAGTACATTTTTTATTCTTATTTTATTTATTTTGCCATGCCAGTAAAAGTATTTGAACTAAATTAAAAACGATTTTTACATATCTTTCACATATTAAATCATATTAAGTCCTCAAAAATCTTAATTAATAAGAAATTACACACACACACACACACACACACACACACACACACACACACACACACACACACACACACACACATATATATATATTTAAAAAGAAAATAAAAAATTAATTTATATATATATATATATATATATATATATATATATATATATATATATAATTAATTTTTATTTTCTTTCTTAAATAAATAGACATATTCGCTTGATCTATAATACATTCAGCAAACGCACAATTCTTTTCTGTGCATTAGACTATTTAAAAAAATAAATAAATACAGGTATACTGAACATTTCAGAGAGGGAGAGAAGGGAGATTGTTCATAAAATTGATAGAATAGAATAGAATAGAATAGAATACTAGAATACATCGAATTGATTTGTTCTATTTTATGTAATTATATGATCATAAATCACGCGGATTTAACAATACATTTTTTAGGTGAAAATAATCTATATTTCTTTTATGCCAAAAGAAATCAATATAAGTAAAAAAATGAATATTTGTGGCAAATTTCTTACCTCAAATATGTCAATTTTTGGTTGGTAGCATGCAACTCTAAGGACTTCATTTGGACAATTTTATAGGCGATTTTCTCAATATCTTTTTAGATTACAGATTACAGAAACCATACATTAACAGAAAGCTAATGTGTTCAGCTTTTATGACATATAAATCTAATAAAAAAAATTAAAAAACCCTTACATGACCAGGGTCGCATGCATGCATGCATTTTTGTACATTTATTAAATACATATCTGTTCTACATTCAGTTTGTGATGCCAATAAAGCACATACTGCACTGAGAGAGAGAGAGAGAGAGAGAGAGAGACAGAGAGAGAGAGAGAGAGAGAGAGAGAGAGAGAGAGAGAGAGAGAGAGAGAGAGAGAGAGAGAGAGAGAGAGAGCGAGCGAGCGCTGTTCTTCTGTTCTGTAGGTTGCTCTGCTGTCTGTCTCTGCATTGCAGCCCAGCGCTGGCTGCTGGAAGTCAAACCCAAATGGCGACGTCCAGCCCCAGCAGCACCCCAGCAGCATCAGCCTCCAGCAACAGCGCGCAGCACCACCCGACCCAGAGCCAGCACATCAGCACCATGAGCAGCATGCAAGGTCAGAGCCCGAACCGAACCGAGACCCGACGACAGTCCGCCCCGCGTCGGACGAGCCCCGATCCCGCCGAGCGGCTTTAGCTAAGCTGCCGACCTCACCTTCCCGTTTACGAGCTCCGAAACGCGCGTTTTGAAGCGCGACCTGCTTCGGCTGCTTTATACTAGCGAGTGCGATTCTAATTTTAGCGTCCCGTTAGCCGCACTGCTAACCGCTTCGGTCGAGCACTGACAGGCCCGTGAATATTTAATTTTCTCAGCGTTGTCGTTACGCCGTTTACTCCGTAACCTCGGGATACATTTGCGTTTTGTATGTCCTTGTTGATGTCGGCGGTGCGTTCATACATTTAACCTCGTCGTTTGGGTTCTGACTGTCAATGGAGTTTGTTGACATTTTTAGCTGGATTGCTAACTTGACCGGCTAACGATACGATGCTAAAAAGGAACTTCGGATAAACGCAAGTGTTTTGGGGGGGATTGAAGAGTCGTTTCTAAATAGATGGAAATGCTAAGATATTATTTGGATTGTTTGCGGACCACGTGAATAATAATACCTGTTTTTATAAAGAAAGTGACACTGTTAAACGAAAAGCTCACTGACAGCTTGTGTATTATAAACCAGCGATTCTCAATCTCAATCCCCAAAACATCTTTCTTTTACAAAAACCTAATATATTCTGTGGGAAAAAAATAAATTAAAAATTAAAAAAATAAATATATATATATATATATATATATATATATATATATATATATATATATATATATATATATATATATATATATATATGTATATATTTATTTAAATAGTAGCCTACTAATTCAAAATTAAATTCTTAAAATTACTTTTTTAATATATATATATATATATATATATATATATATATATATATATATATATATATATATATATATATATACACACACACACACACACACACACATTTTTTTCATTTTAATTGAATACATTTTTATTATTATTATTATTATTATTATTATTATTATTATTAATGTATCCTTTTTACACAATTTTCCTATAAACTTTTCCATGGGCCCACTAGCATCTTGTTGCCCCCTCGTAAAATAAAATATTTAAATAAAATAAATAAGTAAAAAAAAAACCCCCAAAAAAACCAACATCCTCTTTTACATAAACTACTGCATAAATGATTTTATGATTGCGGTTTGGGCAGTTTTATGACTCCCAATTGCCACATGATTGAATATGAGTCATTAGGTAGATCGTTATCTATCGTAACTTTGCATTTAAGGTAGAATGCGGATTAGTTTAGATTTCCCAGTGTGAAATTTAACATGAAATGCGGATCTGTGTGGATAACAGATAGCTGTAATTAGTTGGTACTAATTTTGGCCTGAAATGCGACCCTTTCAGTGATTTATTTTGGACATGGTGTGGTGTAGTGGTTAAACGTGTGGGCTGGTAACCGAACGGTTGCAGGTTTGAACATGGACACCAATGTGCATGAATTAAGTTCATCACCAAGCTCATGATGATTGTTGTGCTCTTTGTCTTGATATTGAACATGTTTCGGTTTTTCTGTTGTGTCCTGTTATGGTTTATTTTTCGCTAGGCCGTCCTAAGTTGCCTCTTAACGGGGTGTTCTGTCCAAACTGATGCAGTTCGTTTTGATTTTCAGACATCAGCTCATGCTGGAGGTTTCAGAGAGATTCAGGTAGTTACTGACTTCACATCAAATGGTTTGGACTTGAACATTATGTAAAATATAATTGTGTTTTGCACCTTATTACGTTGATGCTAAAGAAATCTCATTACCACAATATAATATTGCACACAAACAGATGTGTGTATATGTATGTGTGTGTCTATATTATATATATATATATATATATATATATATATATATATATATATATATATATATATATATATATATATATATATATATAGTGATTTATTACAGATACTGTCATTATGCAATTAATTAAATGCACAATAGTACAATTTATTTATCACTAATTTATTTATAATCATATTACTGTACTATCAACTACAAGAGGACTCTATTATTTTATTTATGAATATATATATATATATATATATATATATATATATATATATATATATATATATATATATAATTTTTTTTTTTTTGGTCTTTTTTTTTGTTTTTTTTAATGCATGATGATAATGTTATATGCTATTAATTAATTTTATTAAAATTATTAATTATTAATTTTTATTTAAAAAAATGTCTTGAACTGTCCTTATATTTTAGGTCGATTAAATTTAAAAATTCTGTGAAACAGTAATGAGAATTACAATAGAATTACAACTTTATTCAGTTTCGTCCTCATTTTGTGATGAAATATGAAGCCTATTTTTTTCACTTCTTGACGCATTTCTACTAATTTCATTTTTGTTCTCAACTAGGGTTTATGTACTTATTTTTTACACTGTTCTGGGATGGTTTCAGTCCGTGCATATCATATTTTACCTCTAACTCGTCGGTCTGAAGCTCAACGTAGAAACCCTTCAGTTTAGCCTGTCTGTTCTCTATCTCTCTTTGTGGCGCTTCTACAAAACCTCCTCCGCCACACCATCGTCCCAGTGTTTCCTGAAAGCGCTGCGTGACGCGATTCTGCGTTGCTCGCCGGCCTCACAGTCACGCAGGAAGAGGAAACTCGCGCGAATGAATGAAGTTCCCAGTTAATCTCAGTCCGCATCGCTTCTTACGTTCAGATAAACCAGTTGCGTGAGAAAAGAAACGTTTACTTTTGGTGCGACTGAGATTATCGGAGCGTGAAAAAATACAGTCCCTGTCTTTCCGTTACAAAACGTTACGTTGAATCGAATGTTTAACATTTGTTTTTGATTTCCTGAAATAACCTGACTCTTTTCCCAACATAGACTTTATTTTAGCCGCCTGACGTTCTCCGGCCGGACGGTTTCTTTTAAAGTCTGTGTATTTAAGCAATGCAACTCAATATTCCCCCTCATGATATTTCTCTCCCTTTATCTCTCGTCTCTTCTTACCCACAATCCTCCCCGATGCCGGACCACGGTGAGACCCTGTGAAATTGTCTTCCCCAGAAACAACTGCTGTTTATATTCCCTCTGAACTGTTTCGTTTTTTCCCTCTCCTTCGTTTCTCTCTTAGTCTGGTGTTTCCCTTTTGTTTCGTTTTTACGTTCTGCTGGTTTCCGGTCGCTGTTGCGTGTGAACCTCCTCTGCATGCGCACACATTTCCCATGATTCACTGATGCACATCCCGGCACAAAGGTTTGGTTTGCGCGTGGTTTTCTTCGACTTTGAGGCTTCGTCGCCACGAGGAGCCGGTTATGACAGAATTAGCGTTGGATTTTGTTCCAGCTCAAACCATGTGTCCGTTGTTCTTCTCGCCACCAGGGTTTCAGATAAACCTGTCCGGACTTCATCAAAGTAAGCCAACCCTTCCGTAGCGTGCCTGTAGCTGGTTTTGGGAGTCTGTCCTGTCCCGACACTAATGGGTTTCTGCTGGACTTGTGCCGGTCTACGACAAATCTCTCTGCGTGCTGGAGATGGAGGGTGGTTGAAGCCCTAGAGAGTAAGGCTTTAAAGAGAATAAAGCAGTAATGCAATCGTAAATAACCTATTTTTTAATTATGAACGTAAATGCATAATATATTAAATTGATCAGAGCTGACAACAGATTTTGTCACTGTTGAAAACGAATTAAAAACCGATATGAAGATAGCTGCATAATAATAATAATAATAATCATATAACTGCTAATTTATAAAAAGGACCAAATGGTTTTCCTAAAGAAAATAAAGCAGCAACGCTATCTTCAAATATAATGACAGTTTGTACGATTTATGTTATATAAAATTGATAATGAGAGAATCTATTGTCATCGTTTATGTCGGCAAATAAATGCATAATTAAGTAGTTTTACGTATTTATTTATTTGCTTAAAATAAATTGTGTTGACTACGCAAACAGTAAAGCAATACAATCTCGTTATTCTTATAAAATAAAGATATTTGATATATGGTGACAACTTTTTAATTCATCATTCAAATGGAAGGTATATGTATTTATGTATTTAACAGAAGTGTATCAGCTTACACTTAATCTAATGATGTTTAATGAATATATTAATATTTATAGTTATATGATATCAATCATTATAAATTACAAAAGCAATTATTAGCAACAAGCAGAAATAATACAATTTGTCTGTCTGTTTTTGGCATAAAAATATTAATAAACCATTTTCTGAGCCATTTGACCTGTACTTAAAAAAATAAGTATTGCGGAGAACAAATATTTCTTTGAATCCGACAATTTCGTCAAGTTCTCATTATCGTCTGTATCAGCCGTGTTTCAGCCACCCTTCTCTCTAGATATTGTAATTTAAGCCATTAAATAACACACGCAATTCAAACAAGTACATAAAGAGGATTCGGTGAGAAATCGCACAAGTCTAAGACTTTGAGCTTCCATTGACTTTGGAGCCAAAACGATTCACTCCTGGACAGTCGATTGGTCCTGACTTTCTTTTGATTCACGCCTAGTCCGTTTAATCAAAATCAGCCTGCACTCGATCCAGATCTCTTCGATGATCACGCATGTACTTTCTGCATCGATCGGTGGTTGAACACAGTAATGGAAGCTCTGGTGGCTGTTTACTGAGGTGTTCAGACGGCTTTCTACTAACCGGTGCAGCGGGGATTGCCTTGGGTGTTGTAGCTGTCTTCAGTGTTTCTTGGGTTTGCATTTTGTTTAGTGTCGAAGCTGTTTTTTGGCATGAGCATCTCGAACAAACACCGGCTTGTTGGGACATGGACGCACATGCCGTGAGATTTCAGAAATGTCGTTCCTCTGGTATTCGGATCCTCGCATTCTTGCGGTGGAGGGAAAATAGTCCTCAATTTCTCAGGGATGTGCTTACCCTCATTTTCCAGTTTGTTTTGGGCGCTCAAGTGTTTGTTTTATGTTAACACGATTTTTAATTTGTCTTTTGTGGTGTAACGTAATTGCCACATGCATTTATTTGGAGACATAAGCATTGAGTTGTAGTTTTAGAAAAAAAAACATCTCTGTCAATCCTTCTCATAATTCATTGAAATTGTGGTTTGAGGTGAAATGTGCTTCTGTTTATTGAGAAGAGCAGAAAAGTCACGAAACTGCCTTGTCTATTATTATTATTATTATTATTATAACAAAATATTAGAAAAATGTCTAAAAAATTACTATTGGAGATACAGGCCAAAATACAGTAATAATATACTGAAATAAGAAAAATAAATTAATGAAAATTAGCCATATTACCCACATTTAGCTGTATGAATTCTCATTAATTTCCGTCTGATTAATAGTAATGATTTATGGATTTAAAAAATATATATATGTTCTGATTAAATAGCTTTGGTGGAAAGAAAGCGGTGGCATTTAATTGCTTAGATAATGTTTTAATTAATTGTAAATAAAAACAAGTAAAATGATGGAAAATATATTAAGGTGAAATATCGACAGCATATAGAGCTCAATTGCCCAAATTTATTTCTGGAAACTTTATTTTCATAACTTATTAAATTATGTGTTTATGTATAAAATAATTCAAATAAATACATTATTTTATTATTATTTATTTATTTATACATTTTTTTTGGCCTTGGGGTGTGGGGACTCATGTTGCATTTTGGTTTCTGTTATGTTGCATTGGCTTCATTTTTGTGGTGGATATTTTTAGCGCTTATAAAACGCAGGCTAGATAAACCGTACGGTCTGCGCATCACAGACTCATGTGTAATTTTGTGTTTGGGTTGTGTTAGGTGTTATGTGTGATGAAGGTAAGTCTGCGTTTAGTATTCGTTTTGTGTCTGGATGTGATCAGATCGCTGTGTTGTCTTGAGTGGATGTAGATGGGGAAAGAGCTGTTTCGGTGATGTTATACGCAGGGTAGGAGCATGTCGGACTGCAGTCTCTGTCCTCCGCTGCCAGATTTGCTAAAGCCGTCGTCACCCTCTCTGTACTTTTTTTTTCCCCAATGAAGACGTTTTACACCTTCGGCATGCTCTGGTGGCTTTAGGAAATCTGGCTCTTGGGTTCCTCTCCTGGTGCTCAGATGTGCATGTCTCTAGTAAACTCTTCACACGACCCTCCCACATCTTCCATGGCTTAGTTAGAGATCAACCTGTGTCAAATACACCCGCAGCTTTGTCTTCATGCTCTCTGAGTGTGCTGGTTTGTGTGTGAAAATGCTTTTCCCTGACTGTGTCGCTTAACCTGAAGGTCTCTTCCTCCTCCGTCAGGTAAACGTAAAGCCCTGAAGTTAAATTTTGCCAATCCTCCAATCAAACCTACTTCCAGAATCACTCTGAACACTGCCGGACTTCCTTTCCAGAACCCACACATGTGAGTACAGCCGTTTTACTCGCCGTCAGTCCATCCGAAATGAGTTTGTTGGATCAGATTCGGGGAAATGTAGAATTACGTCCCTTGTTCGTCAATGGATGCTCTGCAGTGAATGGGTGCAGAGTCCAAACATCTGATAAAAACATCACAATAATCCACGGCACTCCAGTCCTTCAGTCAATGTCTGATGAAGAGAAAAACTGTGTTTGTAAGAAACAAGTCCATTATTAAGATGTTCACGGGATGAAGTCCATCTCCCGTTGTCCCTCACATTGAAATATTTAACAACTATTTTGAACTGTTTTCTCTTTTAGGCAGTGCTTGATCTGTGCAGATTTCTCTCCCGGTCTTTCTTTTCACATGAGAAAAGAATATTAGGAGTAATAGCCGGAAGCAATGATTCGAAGATGAAATGGATTTGTTTCCTACAAACACGCAGCTCTTGGCTTCTAGAGACATTAAGTGATTGGCGTGGATTGCTCTCATTAAACGGTTTTTAATGGTTTACGGATTTAAAGTAAAATGGAATTATTTTTTTCTTTTTAAACTAAATGTATCAATCATTGGATTAAATAAATGCCAGGATAATAGACTTTTGTTGCAAGCCTGATCTACAAGCTTTTGAGTTTTGTCCCTCAACTCAGAGCTGTGGATGATATCCGGACTTGGGTTTTGTCTTTCCGTCCTCGGCCGTGATGGTCTTCACGTGTGTGTTTTCAGAGAGCGGCTGCGGACACACAGTATCGAGTCGTCTGGGAAGCTGAAGATCTCTCCGGAGCAGCACTGGGACTTCACAGCCGAAGACCTGAAGGACCTCGGCGAGATCGGCAGAGGAGCGTACGGCTCCGTCAACAAGATGGTGCACAAACCCAGTGGACAAATCATGGCCGTCAAAGTAAAACTGAACGCTTTCTGTTACTCTTTAGGTTTTCTTTGAAAGATAAAACCAACGTATTGCACAGCCTTCTCTTAAAGGCAAGCTTTTCAAGGGTCAGTATAGACCAGAAAACCAAAGTCGTGTTGGGTAGCGGACTAGAAATGAAAGTTGTTGGTGCACCTTTAAGTAAAATCAGGTCAAAATAAGTTCAACTAATTAGGTTCGGTTAATTTTGTGAGGTTTGTGTTGTTAAATTTAGTTTGACATTTTATGTAAAATATTTAGTAATTCTAGTAGTTTCAGATGGCTCTAAATTTAAATTAAATATTTTTGTCTGTTTTGTCAACCATTTATAGAAACTTCTGACCTTTTGCCTTTTGTAGTGGCATCAATTTCATAAAAAAAAGTACAATTTGCATCCATGCCATTTTTCTTGATGCACATAAACGAAATTTATTCTGAAAATGTGTTTCCTTCTTAGTTTTTGCGCATTCATATAAAAAGTTAATCCGGCTCAATTGCAGATCCTTCTCATTTTTAGAATTTACGCGCATTTTATTTCTTATGCGATGCTCCAAAACGGTTGGATGACAATATAGCTGTCGGCTCTCTTATTTTGAACTTGCTCCGAAAGCATTTGGGCAGAAAATGGTGTGCTCTTCTGAAATAATGAGCAAATGGCTCTGTTTGATGACAGAGGATCCGGTCGACGGTAGACGAGCGAGAACAGAAGCAGCTGCTGATGGACCTGGACGTGGTCATGAGGAGCAGCGACTGTCCCTACATCGTCCAGTTTTACGGGGCTCTCTTCAGAGAGGTTCGTCCGTTTGCTCCGCTTCCCGCCTCACGCTTTCTTTGAGAGTCTTTCCTCTCAAGACGCTCGTTCTGCCTTTTGTCTTTCTCAGGGGGATTGCTGGATATGCATGGAGCTCATGTCTACCTCCTTCGACAAATTCTACAAATACGTTTATTCCTCTTTAGACGAAGTGATTCCAGAGGAGATTTTAGGGAAAATAACGTTAGCTGTGAGTGTTCTTGCATTCATTTAATCCACCGAAGCGGTGCCTTCGTTAGCATCTCTTAAAATGCTGTGCGCTTCCGTGTCGTTTCAGACTGTGAAAGCACTTAACCACTTAAAAGAAAACTTGAAAATTATTCACAGAGGTAAGAGGGGCGGAATGGTGGAGTTTTGTTGAGTTGGTTTTAGCGGGATTAGATGTGAACGAATGCGTTTTCTCTCTGCAGACATAAAGCCATCAAATATCCTCCTGGACAGGAAAGGCAACATTAAGCTGTGTGATTTTGGCATCAGTGGACAGCTGGTCGACTCCATCGCCAAAACCAGAGACGCGGGTTGCAGGCCGTATATGGCGGTAAGATTTATTCGTTTACGTGTTCGTTACCACTGCCATTCAGAAATTTGAGTTTGCAGAGTTTTTGAACAGAAGACTGCATTTATTTGACAAAAAAAACATATTATTTTACATTCATTCCTGAGACCATGGTTGGATTTATAGCCTCGTGACTCCAGTCTTCAGCGTCACATGATCCTTCAGAAATCCTTACAATATACTGATTTGCTACTCGAGAGACATTTCTGGTTATTATTAGTGTTGACAGTTGTGCTGGTTCATATTTTTGTGGAAACTTTTGATGCGAAATTGGTATGGTATGAACGTCTTTTGATAAATAGAAATTTAAAAAAAACGGCTTTTAAAATGTTTTGCAACATTATGAATGCGTTTACGATCAGGTTTGATTAAAACAATGTGTTACAGGCAAAATACAATAACATAAAAAAAATACAGTACAATAGGTATTGATACCATTGCTACATTGCGTCATTATTATTATTACTTATTTTTGGGGTAATAAATAATTGTATTTCTAAAATGTTATTTAAAGATGCCACTGCTACTTTGGGTCTTTTTATTTTTTTAGCCAAAAAAAAAAATTATAATTAAATCTAATAATACTCTAATAATACTTATTAATAATAATAATAATAATAATAATACTTTGGGTTGTTTTTTTAATAAAATAAAATAATAATAATACATTTTATTTATATTTTTATTTATGTATTTAATAAATAAAAACATAATAATAATTATGGTGATGATAATAACAATAACAACAAGGATTGGGGGGGTACTTATAGAGAGAAACACACGTGTGTGTGTGTGTGTGTGTGTGTGAGTGATGTAACTGCAGGAGTGTCTGTGAATGAATCTCAGCTCTGCAGTGGCTCTGCTGCTGCTGATGATGATGTCATGCTCTAATCTGAGCTGTGATCTCATCATCATCATCATCCCCAGAGTCTCCTCACTGCATTATGACATCATCAGTCTATCAGCGTCGGTGACATCATTGCTTCGACTGACACGCACAGCTGTTAGTATGTGACACGCACAGCCTCGGCTGCCGTCTGGAGGGACGTGTTTGACAGGAGCACATCTGTTTCTGTGGCGTCCGTGCTGTGAAGCAGCTGGGTCAGACACAGGCAGACTGATGCGCTGGAAAAGCACTCTGCTGCACTCTCTCAGATCACGCCTATGTGTTCATCCAGAGTCCTGGGAAATGAAGCCCCGATTCCAGCATTTCTATAGCTATATTAGTTGAAACAGCATTTTTAGCACAACTAGCATCAGAAATCAGACGCATTTCTGAGTGGATGAGAATATTTGTAGGACAGGACTTCATGCGTCAGGAGAAGACGTTGTCTTTTCCGATGTTTTTGCAATGGTTTGATTAAAAAAAAAAATTTTATTTGAATTGATAAGAACATTTTGAAAAACAAATATAAATAATATACATTTTATTTTAACGTTGACCTTTCATCACCAAACACAAAAAAGTGTCGTAACGTTGCCCGGTATGGCACAGCCGGGGACCCACCCTGTAGCCAGGCCTGGGGCTGGGGCCGGGGCCGGCATGCGAGCACCTGGTGGCCAGGTCTTGTCCAGCCTGAAGGAGCAACGTGGGGCCAACCTCCCGTGGACCCACCACCTGCAGGAGGGACCTTAAGGGTCTAGTGCTTTGTGGTTTGGGCGGCGGCCGAAGGCAGGGACCTTGGCGACCCAACCCCTAGACACAGAATCTGGTTTTAGGGACATGATGTCACCTCTCTGGAGGGGAAGGAGCCTGAGTTGCTGCGGGAGGTGGAGAGGTACTGACTAGAGATAGCCGGGCTCACCTCCACGCGCAGCTTGGGCTCTGGAACCCATCTCCTCGAAAGGGACTGGTCTCTCCACTACTCTGGTGTGGCACTCAGTGAGAGGCCGGCCTTCTTGGAGTCTCTGCTGGAAATTGCTACAACCGGGGACTCTATCATTCTGCCGGGGTACTTCAACGCTCATGTGGGCGATGCTAGCGACACCTGGAGGGGCGTGATTGGGAGGAACAGCCCCCCTGATCTAAACCTGAGTGGTGTTCTGTTGTTGGACTTCTGTGCTGGTCACGGTCTGTCCATAACGAATACCATGTTCAAGCATAAAGGTGTCCACCAGTACACGTGACACCAGGACACCCTAGGGTGGAGGTCTATGATCTCCGGCCACATGTCTTGGACACTCGGGTGAAGAGAGGGGCGGAGCTGTCCACTCACCACCACCTGGTGTTGAGTTGGATCCGTTGGCGGGGGAGGAGGCCAGACAGACTTGGCAGGCCCAAACTTACCGTGAGGGTCTGTTGGGAATGTTTGGCAGAGACCCCTGTTAGGGAGACCTTCAACTCCCGCCTCCGGCAGAACTTTGACCGGATCCCGAGGGAGGCTGGAGACATTGAGTCCGAATGGACTATGTTCTCTACCTCCACTGGCGACGCAGCCGTCTGGAACTGTGGCCGTAAAGTCTCCGGGGCCTGTCGTGGTCGTTGGTGGGGAGCTCCTGCCTCAGGTGGAGGAGTTCAGTATCTTGGGGTCTTGTTCACGAGTGAGGGAAGGATGGAACGAGAGTAATGAAGTATATAATGCAGTAATGAGGTCGATGTATCGGTCTGACATGGTGAAGAAGGAGCTGAGCTACAAGGCGAAGCTCTCCATTTACCGGTTGATCCTCGTTCCTACTCTCACCTATGGTCATGAGCTTTGGGTCAGCTGAGGTGGCTCAGGCATCTGTGCTGAATGCCTCCCGGACGCCTCCCAATAGATTTGTTCTGGGCATGTCCCACCAGGAGGAGGCCCCGGGGAAGACCTAGGACATGCTGGAGAGACTCTATATATATATATATATATATATATATATACTGTTTTTGTGTATTTATATTTTGGACTACTACTAATTATTATTATTATTATTAATTTATTTGTAAGTATTGACAGTTTTGATGTCATGTCTGGAGTCTTTCTGTATGGTTGACTTTGTGTGTGTGTGTGTGTGTGTGTGTGTGTGTGTGTGTGTGTGTGTGTCTCTTTCTCTCAGCCGGAGAGGATAGACCCCAGCGCATCCAGGCAGGGTTACGATGTCCGCTCAGACGTCTGGAGTTTGGGAATCACACTGGTGAGGATGATGAGCTGTCTTGATCGTGTGTGTGTGTGTGTGTGTGTGTGTGAGATGTGTTACACTTCTACGACTCTGTTTCAGTACGAGCTGGCCACGGGACGCTTCCCCTACCCGAAGTGGAACAGTGTGTTTGATCAGCTGACGCAGGTGGTGAAGGGCGACCCGCCGCAGCTCAGCAGCTCCGAGGAGAGACAGTTCTCCCCCAAATTCATCAACTTCGTCAACCTGTGGTGAGACTCTCACACACCCAAGACCGTGTTCTTCCTCTTTCTCAGAGCTGCTGACTCAGCAGACGGGATGTAATAACTCTGATTTATTGTGTCGGACATCATGTGACGCACACACCGCCTCCTGCTGCTCAGTCACAGCAACTGCAAGAGTTCAGGATCGAGCTTGTGATCAGTCTGAACCTTTTATATTAACTCCAAAATGTTCTTGTTTCCATCAGCCTTACAAAGGACGAGTCAAAAAGGCCAAAGTACAAAGAGCTTCTGGTGAGTTCCTGTTTC
>NC_056701.1:3801189-3811189 GCF_018831695.1 Puntigrus tetrazona | reverse complement strand
TGTTTTTCCTACTATGGTAAATTACGTAGGAAATTCGCAAATCTAAATAACTTTGCATTAAAACATCATGGAGACGTAGGGGTGGGCTCATTTTACTCGGCTAACCAATCAAAGTCTCAGGATCGCTGTGAAGGTGTCAAGCCACGCCCTAGCAACCATTTAGAGCACCCTAGCAACAGATCACATAGACTGCCATTACTATGGTTCAGATGGGTATGTTTGAATCAGAGCGTCATAGAGACATGGGGGTGGGCTCGTTTGAGTCGGGGCAGCAAACGGCCAATCATGAACTACTTCACCTGTTCGTAGCCACGCCCTACCAACCATTATCGATGACCTTAGCAACCAAAATCCAAACTTACATATTTTCAAAACAGAACGTCACAGAGACATGGGGGTGGGCTCGTTTGACTCGGGGCAGCTAACAGCCAATCCTGAGTCACCACAGACATCTCCTGTCCATGCCTTAGCAAGCATTATCAAACACCCTAGCAACCCGAACTCAAACAGGCATATCTTTCAATCGGAAAGTCATAGAGACATAGGGGTTGGTTTATATCATTCATACTGACAAGCAGTCTTTCTAATATCATGACTGATAGCTGCCGAGCCACCCCCTTAGCAACCAAACACAATACCCTAGCAACCTTTTAGCAAGACCTATATCTTTGCATCAGAACATCGTACAGACATGGGAGTTGGTTCTTCTTCAATAGTAAATAGCAACCTGTGTTATGTTAGCATGCTAGTCACTTGTTAATCATGCTAGCGACATGCTAGTCACTTGCTAATCATGCAAGAAACATGCTAGCGACATGCTAGTCACTTGATAAGCATGATAGAGACAGAGAGCAAACCGGACTTCAGACATGTTAGTGATGCTAGCAGTACTAGATGGCCCGATAGAAGACCCAAACCCACAATTTTTTAAAATTTTTTGTATTTAAAAAAGCCAGTGTCATTTGTATTTCTAGTTGTCGTGTCTTACAACTTAACACTGATGCTGGAGTTTTTGGATGAGCAAGATTTCTTGAATTTAAAAAAAGAAAGAAAAGAAAAGTAATTATGAATGGGAATACACAGAATTTCCAATGATTGTGGCGAATGTGCATCAGATAAAAATATTTATTCCATCACCAGATTTTCTCCCCACTTTCAATTGTTTTAAGTCAGTGAAAGGTTAGATTTATTTGTGAATTTATTTCAGTAAAAGATGAAAAATATAAACAATGCAGATTTATTTTCGCAGCTGCTTTTGCTCGTATTTACCAAGGGTGCAATATTAATGGAGGGCTACGGAGGACGAGAAATTACTTGAGTGTGAATAAATGAATGCATACATAAATGTAGAAATACATAAATAAATGCATACATAAATGTAGAAATACATAAATGCATACATAAATGTAGAAATACATAAATGCATACAAAATATTAAAAAAAATGCTTCAATAAATACAAAAATAAATAATTGTGTTTGCTTATTTTTACATTATTTATTTATTTATTTATTTATTTATTACTACTGATTAAATCATGGAACGCCATTTGGCGCACTATATACTATGAGGGACCCTGATTATCCTGCCCTTTTTTTTTTTTTTTTTTTACACATTAATCCGATAGAAAAGGCAGAGAAAGCAGGCTAGAATGTAAGCAAACTATAATAGTAATCCACATAAACTAGGCAAAGGCTGGCATGAAACTTAAAGTTCTCTCCTCGTTCTGTATGACTTCTGAAACTTTTAAGACTAGACCAACCTTGCTGCAGTCCTGGTCGAGGCTTGTATTTTTGTGCGTCTCGCTCCTTCTTTCCCCAGCGTCGCCTCACCCTAAAACAGGTTGCACTGGTTTACTCCACGGCGGGAAACAAAGTACGTGAAAATGAGACGCCCTGTCCGTTGTGCAGTAGAACACGTGCGAATGCTTTCTACAGACGAACGAAGACTGTAGTGAATTTAAGTCTGCGAAGTAAATAGCCGAGGAGAAGACGGATGTAGGTGACAGCGCTGTCCGATACGCGTTACTTTTCTCAGCGTTGCGCCGAATCGTCCAACCACAGTCGTTTGGGATTGCTGATATCACAGCACAGCACATCTTTAATAAACATTAAAAAAAAAAACGCAGTGAAGAGTTAAAACAGGAGAATTGTTATACTTGACTACTTTTCAGGCCATTTTAACCGTTTTATTAGAGCCTTACAACAATTTGATCATGTAGTTTTTATTGTTAATTTTTTATTATTATTTTTGATTATATTATATTATAATGTATTATATTATATTATATAATTTTAGTTTGTAAATATTTGCGCTATTTCTACGTGCGTCGAACGTCATCAGGCCATTTTATTAGAGCCACACAACAATTTTAGCACGTAGTTATATTATATTATATTATATTATATTATATTAGCCATTTTATCATGTAGTTATATTATATTATATTATATTACATTATATTATATTAGTTATATTAGCCATTTTTGGGCTATTTCTACGTGCGTCGAACGTCATCAGGCCATTTTATTTTTCCATAAAACAATTTTATCTTGTAGTTATATTATATTATATTATATTATATTATCTTATATTATATTATATTATGTTAGTTTGTAAAATGTGCGCGCCATTCTTGCGCTATTTCCACGTGCGTCGAACGTCATCAGGCCATTTATTTTTGCCATACAGCAACTTTATCATGTAGTTATATTATATTATATTATAATGTATTATATTATATTAGTTATAAATATAAATATATGTGCGCCCTTCTTGCTAGCGTTATTTCCACGTGCGTCGAACGTCATCAGCAAGCGTCGGAAGTGCGTCCAGCGTCAACACACGCGCGTGAGTCCCCCGAGCCGCCGCTCCTCGCGCAAACAAGCGGTCTGTGAGGTTCGCGTGCGACGACCCGCTCCTCTCAGCCGCGGCGCGTCGCGTCGACAAACGTTATGCTTTCGCGTCTCTGCGCACTCGGAGCGCTGGGAGCGTGTAAAGAGCCCGTGCCGCAGAGAGCCGCCAGACTGATGCAGACCCAGTCCTCCAGGAAGGCCAGGGCTGTCAGGGACACCCTGCGCCATGTGAAGGCGAAGGAGGGCCGCAGGCAGGGCGAGCTGCACGGGCCCTCCACCGTCTATGTGCA
Source organism: Puntigrus tetrazona (assembly GCF_018831695.1). Classification (NCBI taxonomy): domain Eukaryota; kingdom Metazoa; phylum Chordata; class Actinopteri; order Cypriniformes; family Cyprinidae; genus Puntigrus; species Puntigrus tetrazona. The sequence goes on along the minus strand of NC_056701.1, from coordinate 3,808,045 downwards.
GGTGGTGGGCTCCGGGAGCAGAGACAACGGGGCCTCTCTTTATGTCTTCTCCGAGTACAACAGGTCAGTGCTGTGGGATGAAGTAAGGATGGGTGAGAAGAGTTCAGTGTCATGTAAACCCACCTATACTAATAGTAACCGAAATAAACGTATGTTAAAATATGGGTCAAAATTAATAAGCTAGGGTTTAACACACCAGTAGTATATAAACAGAAGAATGCCTGGCATGCATCTATAAATCTATGATTAAATGTAGAAAAGTATGTGCGTGATTTTATTGTTTGTTAGCTTATTCATATAAACGCTTACCTTTCATTTGAAAACCAAAACAAATATTAAGGAACGTTTACACGCAAATATAGTAGATAAAAGTAGCTACTTATTTGTTTTTGTATATATTTGAGTCACTGACCATGTAAACAGTATGTATATTTTGTTGGTTAGATAATAAAACATGCACTATTTATTATTTTTACTATAACATATATATATATATATATATATATATATATATATATATATATATATATATATATATGTGTGTGTATGTTATAGTAAAAATAATAAATAGTGCATGCTTATTTTTTTTTTTTTTTGTAAAAAATATATAATATTTGTTTGTAATAACAAACAAATGCTTTGTTTGTAATATTTGTATGTATATATATATATATATATATATATATATATATATATATATATATATATATATATATATTTGTATGTGTATGTATATATATATATATATATATATATATATATATATATATATATATATATATATATAATAGGCAAAAAAATACAAATAAAAAAACCATATATATATATATATATATATATATATATATATATTATTATACATTTACATATATATAAATCTCTTTTAGTAATAATATTTAATATTTTAGCAATGATATTTTATTATATGTTACTTTGCTTTATTTAATACAATCACTTGTCTTTCATTTAAAAAGCAACACACTTATAAAAATTATTATCGTTAAGAGATCAGTGATTAAAGATCACCAATAAAAATGGCGTGAAATTCTTGCCGCATTCCGATTCCTTTCAAAAAGCGAAACCTGCGTATTCTACTCATGGTGTATTTGTAGTCCTGTTTGATTATTCGCGTCTGAGCTGCATGTATTGTTTGTTGATGAAAGTGATTGTTTCGTGCGCAGGTATCTGTTTAACTGCGGCGAAGGAACGCAGAGGCTGATGCAGGAGCACAAGTAAGAGATCAGCCGGCACGCGTTTAGTCCGCCGAAGATCTCATCAGATTGCTCGCTGAAATGTGTGTGTCTCGTTTGCGTCCAGGATAAAAATCGCAAGCTTGGACAACATCTTCCTGACCAGGATGAGCTGGGAGACGGTCGGCGGTTTGTCAGGTCAGACGCGGGGCTTGATTCTGTAGCGTTTTCTGTAAAAGTAGTGCGGCTTTCACGTCTGTTTGTGCCCGCAGGCATGATCCTGACCCTCAAAGACACCGGGGTCCCTCAGTGCGTCTTCTCAGGACCCCCGCAGCTGGTACTGTCCTTCATACAGGTCTCTGTGTCTCGGCGCTCCTCGCGACGTCTCACTGAATTGTGTTTTGTTGCTTCAGGAGAAGTATTTGCAAGGCATTCGAGTGTTTTCGGGGCAGCTGGAAGGCATTAAACTTGGTAAAGTCCACCGTTATCCTCGTGTGGGTTACGTGCACCGTTACTGTGTGCTGAAACAAACCACGACTCTTTTATGAACCGTTTTTGTTTTATTGTCAATAAATAAGACGTCGTATATCAGATTAAAAACATAAACATAACAGCGAAGTTAACGTTAAAACTAAACCTTAACTTAAGCGTAAATGAACTTGTCTCAGATCAAATAAACTTAACTAAGTTGAGCTCAACTCAATTTAAATTCAACTTAACTTGGTATCACTTGAACTGGACTAAAATGAACAATTCAGCTGAATTTAAATTAAACTTGACTTGAACTTAAACTTGATTAAAATTCAGTTTCAGTTAAGACCAGCTCAACTACTGTATTTAATTAATCTTAAATTCAGCTCAGCTCAATTTGTCATAAACATACCTAAACCCAATTTAACTTAAACTTAACTTTAGTTTAGATCGCACCTAACTGAACTCGACTAAAATGAAGTCAGTTATAAATCAAATAACTCAGACTAATTTAAATTAAACTTAACTTTAGTTTAGATCGCACCTAACTGAACTCGACTAAAAGAAGTTAATTAAAAATGAAATAATTCAAACTAATTTAAATTAAATTAACCTTAACTTAGTTTAGATCGCACCTAACTGAACTCGACTAAAAGTCAATTAAAAATGAAATAATTCAAACTAATTTAAATTAAATTAACCTTAACTTAGTTTAGATCGCACCTAACTGAACTCGACTAAAAGTCAATTAAAAATGAAATAATTCAAACTAATTTAAATTAAACTTAACTTAGTTTAGATCGCACCTAACTGAAATCAACTAAAATGAAGTCAATTATACATTTAATAATTCAAACTAATTTAAATTAAACTTAACTTAGTTTAGATCACATCTAACTAAGCTTGACTAAAATGAAGTCAGTTATAAATTAAATAATTCAGACTAATTTAAATTAAACTTAACTTACTTTAGATCACACCTAACTGAAATAAACTAAAATGAAGTCAATTAAAAATGAAATAATTCAAACTAGTTTAACTTAAACTTAACTTAGTTTAGATCGCACCTAACTGAACTCGACTAAAATGAAGTCAATTAAAAATGAAATAATTCAAACTAATTTAAATTAAACTTAACTTACTTTAGATCGCACCTAACTGAATTCGACTAAAATGAAGTCAATTATAAATTAAATAATTCAAACTAATTTAAATTAAACTTAACTTAGTTTAGATCGCTTTTCTAACTGAATTCGACTAAAATGAAGTCAATTATAAATTAAATAATTCAAACTAATTTAAATTAAACTTAACTTAGTTTAGATCGCACCTAACTGAACTCGACTAAAATGAAGTCAATTAAAAATGAAATAATTCAAACTAGTTTAACTTAAACTTAACTTAGTTTAGATCGCACCTAACTGAACTTGACTAAAAAATGAAGTCAATATTTAACTTAGTTTTTATTAGTGCTGTAAATTTTTTATCTTTTTCTCTTTACATTTTCACTAGTTTCAACTCAGTGTAAGCTTAACTTAGCTTACCTTAATATAGCTTAAATTTAAATAAACTTAAATTAAAACCTCCCAAAAAATTATTGAATAATAAAAGGCGTTAAAGTATAAACTAAAATCGAAATGAAACGTGAAACGCATCTCTTAATAACAATAGATGAAATGTTTAGACTCCTCCTGATGCTTAAAAAACCCACTGATTGATTTAATCTGTGTCTGCAGCTATCAGACCGTATACAGAACCTCAATATAAAGACGACACGATGACCGTCAGCCAAGTCCCTCTCTTCTGTGAGTTTCTCCTCGTGAAATCAGTGTTTAAACGTAAAGCGTGTGTTTGTCGTGAGAGCACGTGCTCGGGATGCGCGCGAGTGGCTTTAACGGAGGAAAACTACGATTGTTTAAAAGCAGCTGGGCGTAAGGAGGAGGAGGAGGACGCCGGCGGTTCTCCAGGCTCTGGACACGGCAGCAGTCCCAGCGGTGGCCAGAAGGGGGCGTTCAGGAGACAGGACCAGCACGGGGACGGTCAGGGACTCAACGCCAGCAGAAACTCAGCCGGTCCAGGCCAGACAACACACACACACACACACACACACACACACACACTCCACACACACTCCACACACACACACACACACACACACACTCCACACACACACACACACACACACACTCCACACTCCACACACACACACACACACACACACACACACACACACACACACACACACACACACACACACACACACACACACACACACACACACACACACACACACACACACACACACACACACACACACACTCCACACACACACTCCACACACACACACACACACACACACACACACACACACACACACACACACACACACACACACACACACACACACTCCACACACACACACACGCCCACACACACACACGCTACACACACACACACACACTCCACACACACACGCTCCACACACACACACGCACCACACACACTCCACACACTACACACACACACACACACACACACACACACACACACACACACACACTCACACACTACACACTCACACACACACACACACACACACACACACACACACACACACACACACACACACACACACACACACACACACACACACACACAGATCTCACCGCTGCGTCTGCATGACCAAACACAAAGCACAAACTGTGTCGTTTATAGAAAAATGTGACACATTTTACATTTAATGAATGTTTTATTTAAATATTTTATTTCTATTATTATTATTATTATTATTATTATTATTATTATTATTATTATTAAATAAAGTACTATAATAATACAAAATAATTTTGTTGATTAAAAGAAATATATAATATATATTAATTTAAATTAAAATACCATTGAGTCCATTATATTGTATTTAATTTTCAACAATTTAAACTTAAAATCAAATTAATCAAATACTTTGTTTTTACATGAATTGTTTTGCCCGTAATAATATTAACGAAAAAAAAACATTTAATTGCATTGTAACTAGACAGTTTAATACAAATTGATATAATATTAATTAAATATTAAATAATAATAATGTTTATAAAATAAATAATTGATCGTTAAAAAGATCGGCGTCTTTTAACAAACGTCTCATTTTCGTAAAGTGCCGGTGTTCGCTTTCGTGTTTGTTTAGCACTTTGAAAGAGCAGCGGTATTCATTTTCTTTCTCTTGACTCCTTTCCACAGAAGACAAAGAAGCGTTTACTAGAGACTCGTCTTTCGTGGTGACCTACGTGTGCAAGGTGAGCAGAAGCGATGATTCCCAGCGTGTCCGTCGCCCTTTAAATCCACGTTTTGCTCAAAAGCGCGTTTTCCGTCTAACCTTTTTCCTCAGTTGCTCTCGAAGAAAGGAAACTTCATGGCTCTGAAAGCTAAAGAGATGGGCCTGCCGGTGTGAGTGTCTGACGTTTGATTGGCCCGGCTGTGATTGATTTGTGCTCGGGGCTGGAACGTAACCCTTGTTTTCTGCTTCCCCTGAAGAGGAACGGCGGCCATCGGGCCCATAATCGAAGCTCTGAAAGCCGGAAGAACTGTGACGTATGAAGGAAAAGAGGTGAGCGACGGCTGATTGCTCCGTTCTCAGACCCGGAGGCTCCTGGTTTCTCACGGTGCAGCGTGTGTTTCAGATCCGGCCCGAGGAGCTGTGCACCCCGGCCGATCCCGGACCTGTTTTTCTAGTCGTGGACTGCCCGTCAGACGACTTCGTCCAGCCGCTCTGCACCAATCGCGTCTTACAAAGGTCGACTGACGCTTCCTTACCGCTCTGAGAGTTACCCACATCGTACGATGCCTCTCTGCGTCGGTGAAATGTGGAAAAACGTACCGCGACGCAGGCCCAAATCATTTCACTACCAAGTTTTAGGATAAAAGCTAACAAGTAAAATGAGACGCTCTGTGCCGTTTTGTTTGCGTGAGCTGGCATAGAGACATTAGAAAATGATGGCCGGATTTTAAAACCAAAAAAAAATTTAGCAGTCATTTAGCAGACGCTTTTATCCAAAGCGATGTACAAATGAGGTAGACAATAGAAGCGATTTATATCAACAAAACATATAAATGTACTGAAATGTACTACATTATAAAAAAAATGTTTATTAATTTTTTCCCCCCAAAAATTACACAATTTCAGCATATTATTTATATATATATATATATATATATATATATATATATATATATATATATATATATGCATGCATGCACACACAGACATATTTTTATTTTGTCCAAAAAATATTTTTAACACATATAAAAACATACACATATATATATATATATATATATATATATATATATATATATATATATATATATATATATATATATATATATATATATATATTATTATTATTATTATTATTATTTTATTTTTTTATTTATTTATTTTTTTTTTTCATTGTGCATTCCAGTTAATCTAATGTGTCTGCATTTGTTTATATATACATATGTATGTGTGTGTGTGTGTGTATATCTATCTTACTACAAAAACTTTGGACTGATTTTGGCGTCCATCTGAACAAAAATAAGGCAGCAAGATTGAATGAAGTCTGTACACTTCCACAGTTTGACAGCAGATGGCGCTTCTTAGTAAAATAACTTCAGGCTGGTACGTCCAGTGAGTGTTGACCAGGCCTGGTCTGTGTGTCTATATCAGTCTGATACTGTGACGTGTGTGTGTGTGTGTGTGTGTGTGTGTGTGCAGGTATCAGACGGGGGGATCGGAGGATTCGGCGGCTCTCGTGGTTCACATGACTCCCGAGTCAGTGTTGGACACGGAGGAGTACAAGAGCTGGATGGAGAGGTACAGCTCCGTCTCTCACAGATCTGATCGTGTGTGTGTGTGTGTGTGTGTGTGTGTGTGTGTGTGTGTGTGTGTGTGTGTGTGACACGCGTCTGTTGTGTCTCAGGTTCCCCAGCAGCACTCAGCATCTGTTGATGAATGAGCAGACGTTCACGACACACAACACCCGCAGTCACAAACTCCAGACGCAGCTCGGCCTCATCCATCCTGACATCTTCCCTCCGCTCAAACTCTACAAGACCAAAGTACAGCACCAGCAGCGCACAGAACATTACTATAATTCAAATTAACATTACTTTTAGTTCACATTTTTTGTTTTGTTTTAACTAATGCATTCTTGATT